>NC_039360.1:59870971-59871257 GCF_003573695.1 Papaver somniferum | reverse complement strand
TGCTGTGTGATCATTGGAGGCTAGTTCTCTTAGAACATAAAGTGCAGTCGATCAGGAATAGAGAAGTAATACCGCGGTGGCTGGATAAACGGTCAGTTCTGAGATGGATTCCCGCAGCGACTGAGGTTATGGTCCGTGTACTGTTTGGAGTAGTTTTGGGGGTAGTCATCTGAAGTTAAATTGGATTTTGAATGATATTTCTCAACTGAGAAATGACCGGCAGCAACAATGAATGGAGTTGAGCTCGAGTTGGTGGTTGTTGATGGTCATATGGATGACTGTTGGT
>NC_039360.1:59713369-59870961 GCF_003573695.1 Papaver somniferum | reverse complement strand
TAAGAGGTATGGCCATTTTGAAGTTAATTGTCGAGTTAATTTATCTAAGAAGAATGGTGAAAGGTCGAATTTTGCAGAGAAAGATGATGAGACAGAAATAAGTTTGTTAATGGCATGTCATCACCAAGAAGAGATTGATCATTGAAACGATATGTGGTACTTGGATACAGGTTCAAGTAACCACATGTGTGGAGATAAATCTTTTTTTAGTGATTTGGATGAAACTTTTATAAGTACTGTGAAGTTCGGGGATAATTCTACTATTGCTGTGAAGGGAATATGAGATATCAAATTTCAAGCCAAAAACAACACTCAACAAGTCATCTCAAATGTGTTTTATGTTCCTGGTTTGAAGAGCAATCTACTAAGTGTCGGCCAACTCTTAGAAAAGGGATATGAACTGACTCTTAAGAATGGAGTTTGCCGAATTGAAGACCCGAAGAGAGGCTTAATTACCCAGGTACAAATGACTCGCAATCGCATGTTTCCTTTGTTTCTGAGAAATGATGTTCTTCCTTGTTTTTCTAGTATAGTGAACAACCCATCGTGGTTATGGCATCTTCGCTATGGACATCTGAATTTCAAGGGTTTGGGGATCCTATATCAAAGAGATATGGTGAAGGGATTACCTCAAATTGATTTGCAAGAACAATTGTGTGAAGGTTGTGTTGTTGGTAAACAAAACAGAGACTCGTTTCCTAAGGAAAGTAAATGGCGAGCTAAGAAGGTGTTGGAGTTGGTTCATACCGATATATGTGGGCCGATCACACCACTGTCAAACGGTAACAAGCGGTATTTTAATTTAGTCGCAAAACTTGGGGTTTACTTTTTGAATGCAAAATCTGAAGCTTTTTCTGTATTCAAAGAGTTTAAGGTTCTTGTTGAGAAAGATGCAGGGTGTCTCATAAGACCTTAAGGTCAGATCGTGGTGGTGAATATAAGTCTAATGAATTTGCTGATTTTTGTAAGAAAGATGGCATCAAACGGCAATTTACAGCAGCTTTTACCCCACAGCAGAATGGTGTAGCGGAGCGTAAAAATCGTACAATTTTGAATATGGTGCGTAGCGTACTGTACACATCTGGAGTTCCCAAGAAGTTTTGGCCTGAAGTTGTACAGTGGACTGTTTATGTGCTGAATAGAAGTCCTACACAATCAGTTATAAACATGACTCCAATCGAGGCGTGGAGCGGTGAAAAACCTCGTGTATCACACTTGCGGGTATTTGGTTGTATCGCTTATGCCCATGTGACGGATGAGAAGCGGAAAAAGCTTGATGATAAAGGGGTAAAATGTATTTTTCTTGGTTATAGTGATGTTTCAAAAGCTTACAAGTTTTTTGATCCAATAACAAAAAAAATTGATCAGTCGAGATATTGTGTTTGACGAAACTCGCTTCTGGAATTGGAAGACTAATGATGTTGGTGAGTTCATTCCAGTTGAAGATGATTTTGTAGGCAGTACAAGTCCAGAAATCCATACTCCTGTTATTTCACCTCCAAGCTCACCAGAACCGCAGCACATCGCAACACCAAATGCTCCTACAGAACAAGGTTCTCCATCAAGCTTACCTACTTCACCTGAGTCAGAAACTTCTCAACCATCTGTTGCAACGTCAAGACCTCGTCGCACAATTAATAGACCTTCTTGGATGGAAGATTATCAACTACAAGTTTCAGGTGATGATTCTTCTCAAATTCACCTTGCTTTATTTGCTGGCAGTGATCCTGTGAGCTTCAAAGATGTTGTTCAAGATCCAAAATGGCTTGTAGCTATGGATGCTGAAATCAAAGCAATAGATAAGAAAAATACTTGGGAGCTGGCAGACCTTCCGTATGGTCATAAACCCATTGGTGTTAAGTGGGTTTATAAAACAAAGTATAACTCAGATGGCATGGTGGACAAGTACAAAACAAGGTTGATTGTCAAAGGGTATGCGCAAGAAAAATGAGTCGACTATGATGAAGTGTTTTCTCCAGTGGCGCGGCATGACACCATCAAGTTACTTATTGCACTAGCAGCTCAGAATTCTTGGCCAGTATTTCAGCTAGATGTGAAATCAGCTTTCTTAAATGGGGACTTACAAGAGACTGTTTATGTTGATCAACCTCCGGGGTATGTAAGAAAGGGAAGCGAGAAGAAGGTGTATCGACTGCGCAAAGCCTTATACGGACTGAAACAAGCTCCACGAGCTTGGTACAGTCGTATATAAGCATACTTCATCAAGATGGGTTTTCAGAAATCTCCACATGAGCCTACATTGTTTGTGCAAGCCAAACCAGATGGGAATTTTCTGGTTGTATGTTTGTATGTGGATGACTTGATTTACACCGATAATGATCGTTTGTTGTATGAAGAGTTCAAAGCATCGATGATGGCGGAGTTTGAAATGTCAGACCTTGGAATGCTGCATTATTTCCTTGGTCTTGAAGTGGTGCAGTCCAGTGGAGGTACGTTTTTATCTTAAAAGAAATATGTTTCTGAAATATTTGTGTAAATTTCAAACGGATACTTGCAATTCTGTTCGAACACCTGCTGAGGTTGGAATGAAGTTGGAGAAAGATCCTCAAGGAAAAAAGGTGGATAGTACATTGTATAAGAAGATTGTGGGTAGTCTGATGTACTTAACAACTTCTCGACCGGATATAACGTATGATGTTAGTCTCATCAGTCGGTATATGGAAGCTCCAACTGAAATGCATCTGAATGTCGCGAAGAGAATCCTCCGTTATTTAAAAGGTACTCCTGACCTTGGTATTTTTTTTATACGAAAGGTACCAAACCAATTCTGCTTGGTTTTACTGATAGTGATTATGCTGGAGATCCCGACGATCGACGTAGTACGTCGGGCTATGCCTTTATGTTTGGGTCTGGAGTCATATCATGGTGTTCAAAGAAGCAACAAATTGTGTCTTTATCAACCACGGAAGCTGAATACATTGCAGCTTCCTCTTGCGCTTGTCAAGCTGTATGGTTGAGAAGGTTACTCGCTGAAGTTCATTTCCCTCAAGATGGCAGCACCACAATCTTTTGTGATAATAGTTCTACAATTAAACTTTCAAAAAATCCAGTTTTTCATGGTCGAACTAAGCACATTGGCGTTCATTATCACTTCATACGGGATCTGGTGAATGATGGAACAGTTGATATACAACACTGCAGAAGTGAAGATAACCTTGCAGATATCTTTACAAAGCCTCTCAAGTTTGCTGCATTTGAGAACCTTCGCAAGTTACTCGGAGTTTGTTCATTCACTGAACAAGCAAACTAATCTTTTAAACTGCTACTGTGAGTTCAGTTTAAGGGAGGGAATGTTAGTACTTTTGAATAGGTCTTTACTAGAATAAGTCGTATCTGTTAGTAGTCAGTAGTACTTCCTAGTTTGTCGCCATTACTTAGTAGTGTGCCGTTGTTTCTGTTTACACGTTTCTTAGTATCCAGCATCTATAAATAGGTGTTTGTTTTTCCCTTAAATTGTATCTGAAGATAAGCAACAATACAAGTATCTTCTTCTTCATTTCTCTGTGTGTTCAGAATTGGTTTCATATCCAATATCTGGTATTAACATTAACATGGTCATTGCTGCGAATGGACAGTTGCTCTGCTCGGTTATCAGTAGAGGAAGGTGCTGTGGCCGGAGTTTTCTAATCTCCTGAATTTGGGTCTGAACTGATGACGAGATGTAGAAGCTTGGAGTTCTCAGTGAGGAAATGCACAACAGAAAAAAAAATGATTGAGAAGGGATACTAGATGCTCCTGCTGCTGCAGATGTGTCGATGGCCTGAATTTGGTAATCGCTGGTGATGCTTGGGACGTTGGTACTGTAAGGAGATGGTAATGCAGCTGGTGTTGGTTGGGACTGCAACAGTTGTAGAAGTGGGTTGCCTTTTGTGTTGTTTGATCGAGCGGAGATGGAGCTCGGTTCTGAGATGGATTGGCTGAGCAATGGAGCAGTTGGCTCAAGGCCGATGGAGTCTGTGCAGTGGATGGCCGAGATGATGTGTAGAAAGAAGATACCCGATGCTGTGTGATCATTGGAGGCTAGTTCTCTTAGAACATAAAGTGCAGTCGATCAGGAATAGAGAAGTAATACCGCGGTGGCTGGATAAACGGTCAGTTCTGAGATGGATTCCCGCAGCGACTGAGGTTATGGTCCGTGTACTGTTTGGAGTAGTTTTGGGGGTAGTCATCTGAAGTTAAATTGGATTTTGAATGATATTTCTCAACTGAGAAATGACCGGCAGCAACAATGAATGGAGTTGAGCTCGAGTTGGTGGTTGTTGATGGTCATATGGATGACTGTTGGTATCAGGAAGGGAGATGGGCAGTCGAAGTTCAGTGTCTGTAGCCGGTGTAGGGATTGAGCAGTCATAGAAGCTGAGAATGAAAGAAGGATGGATGCTGCCATCGGTTTAGTGTCTGCACGAAGTGGTTCTGATCGGAAAATATTTAGAAGGCAACAAACGGACAGAGCTGTTGTTGTGGTCCGTACAGGGAGGAGTTGGATTTGGATATTGGTGGGTATTGCATTGGGCCCATTGGGTAGTGTAATGGTTAGGTCTTATTTTTGAATTTCTGGCGTTACTGGATAGAGGGGAGAACAGCTTTGGAAGGAGAGGCCGCAACTTGGAGAAAAGAACAGAGATTGAGAATGAGACTAAGGCGACAGATCCTATAGGGTTTGAAGTTTTATTTCTCCAATTTTCAATTTTGATTAGCAAGTTTTCATTTGATTTGTTTTTGGCTTTTGAGAAAGCCATGTCTTGCTAATAGTTTTGTAACTAGGGTTTTTATGGTCGAAGCTATTCAGGGTTTAGGCTATTTGATTTGAATATTTGGGCAAATACCATTATAATTTGAATAGATTGATTTTCGAATATTGTTTATTTATTTATTGAAAAAATGAGTTGTTGCTCCACCGGTTTAATAATAACCTTTGTGCGTAATTGGATAGTTTTACAAATAGTTTTGGCCTCGTTATTTGATAGTTCATGCTTGGGTTGAATCCTTTGATGGGTTATACTTAGAAGAGCCAGATACAATTTGTGAATCAATAATTTAGTTTCGTATAACTTTATCGCTAACATATTTTGATGGTGCTTGCTTGGGTTTAGTCTTTTGATGTGTCATGCTTAGGGTGTCCCAGTGATATTTGCGACTCTAATACATATAATAGGTGGTGTCGATAGAACGAGCAATAAACATATATTTGCAATCATGTTTCATTTCAGTAACTAAATAGAGATAGTAGTGGATACCATGAAACCTTGGTTACCGACTTTTATTTTGGATTTACTATATTAGTTTAGTTTAATTTTATTATTTCATTGTTAATCCTAAAAATCCCAAAAGTATTGTTTTCGATTAGAGATATTAATTATCAGTATTTCCTCCGCTCCATGTTGGTTCGACTCGTACTTGCCTCTGTCTACCAGTTAGACACCGTGCGATTGCGGTTATTATATATAGGATCTCCCAGAATCCTATCAAGTTGCTCCCATATCACCAGTTTGTTGGCGGATTTAGCGTTCCCATCGGATATGTTGTCATGTACGAGAAACTGTGGGAAATGTATGGACACATCGTTGTTACTCAGGATCCAGGACGCGGTTATTTCTTGACGAGGCAAGTAGAATCCATCTTGCGTGTTATAAATGATATCCGGATCACAGCCAGAAATGTTGTTACCCGAGATGTACTCTTTGATTGGGAGTACAACTTGAAGAATGCTGAAGAACTTGGCTTCAATCTGAAGTGGCTTCGTCAAAAGTTTGAGGCTATCAGGAAAGTGGTAGAGGGTGATGCTCCTTTCCCCACTAGTGATGTTGTGTTGAAGAAGATTAACGAAGTTGCTGAACTAACCAAGAAGCTGGAGGCGGAAAAGGCAGCCTTGAAAGTCTTGGAGGAGGCAGAGGAGCAGAAATCTTTCTTTGATGACTTCCTTTAGTTTTCCTTTGACAATCTTCTAAGAGACATGAGGTTTTATTGATAGGTTAGGAATTTATGAGTGGCTGAGGATTTTCTTTTGGATTTTGGATTTGATAGAGATTTTCTTAAATAAAAGACTTTGATAGATTGCTGAATTTCAAATACTGAGTGCAAGTATGCACACGTTTTGGAGGAATTGAAAAATACAAGTAAAAGAAAATCCTAAGGTGTGAACACCGAATACTTTGAGCGTTTGCCTTGGATATAAAACATCCAATATTGAATGCTTCATGCGTCGAAAATCTTGAGCCAATTATCATGAATCACTGGTACACTTGTATTTCCTTTGATGTCAGCCAATTTGTAGTATCCTCCAGCAACTGTCTTAGTAATCATAAAAGGTCCTTCCCAGTTAGAACTCTTTGTGGAGTACAAATTGCGTCTGGTTTCCTTAAGAACCAAATCTCCTTCATGAAATTTGTTAGGCTTGGTTGTACGTGCTTTGAATATCTTCTGCTGGTTTGGAATTCCTCGTGGATTTGGTGGAGCTTTCCAATTTTACGGCACATGTGGACACTCATGCAAAGGAGAAACTTAGGATATTGATTGTGAAATTCAGTCATTATCCTAGCAATGACCGTGTTAGTGAGATGATTAATTTGTAGGGGCTCTGCGTCTAACCATTTGGTGAAGTATTGCTGAGGTGAGACTAACCACTCATAGCGTTTGGTGATGGCTAGGTTTTGAGCGAGTCCCCGGATCAGAGTAACATATTTGAAAGTTGGTAACACATACGCATCATGAGGAATAAGACTTGCCTGATTGCGAAACCTTCCGACAAACTCGTTGGCGTTCTCCCCAGGTTTTTGTGCGAGCTCCATCAAGGCTTTGACTTTTCCCAAATGCTCGAAAAGTTGATCGTCTTCCGAGTCAGAGCTTTCTTCGACTGAGAATTGTGCAACTGAAGATGATGAAGATATCGCAGAAACTTTTCCATCATGAATCCATGCTCGCCCCAGAACCATGTCATATCCCGGATCCTCCTTAATTATGAAGAATTTAGTTTCGGTCCAGGCTGAATCATTTCTTATGTTGAGAATGATGTAACCATAAGCCTCCCTGGAAGTTCCCTCATGATCTCGGATTGAAATAGGGGCATGAGTTGCTTCTTGTCGAGTAATTCCAGCAGCTCTGAGGGTTTTCAAATGTATGATGTTAACAGCAGTGCCAACATCGATCAATGCTCGTTTGAATTCATTTCCCTTGAGATGCACCATAGTGAGAAGTCCCCAGTCGTACATCTCTTTGTCCGTCACTGGCGGTTCAGGGAGTGTCTCCTGAATTGTCAGTCGTTTGCATGACACAATATGGTTCAGTGCAGCAAACATATCATTTCTTTGAGCCTTTGACAAGTACAGAAACTCGCAGACGTGCTCAATTAAGGATTGAACTGCTTCTTTGACTGGCTGCTCGGAGAGTGCGAACGTTCTGATTGGGAGAGGATTTTTGTGCACTTCTTCAGTCCCCAGTTCTCCTGAGTCGGCCTTCTCTTTGAAAATGCGCTTCAAATTTCTGCAATCACTTGTTGGATGACTGACATACCTATGGAAATGACAGTAGCGTGCATTTTCCATTTGTTCCGCAGTTGGTTCCTTTTTGACAGGAGGTAGTTTGATTGCACCATCTTGGATCCAGACTTCTAATAGTTCGATCACTTCTTAAATGGGAAAAGGGAAGTCATGAACTTCTTGATCATTCTGCCGAGGTTGTGCATTTATAGTATGGTTATCCTTCCTTGGAGCTTTCGAAGGGTGAGACGTCGGAGCAGCATTCTTATGTTGTTGTGCCTCGGCTTTTCTCTTGCTCCCTTCAACAACATTCATGGAAGTTTCAACGTTGTACTACTTGTTGATCAGACGTCGGGAGGTGCTGCTTCGATTGTCTTTTGATTCCTATACTTTGACAGTTTTAGTTCTTTCCAGTAAGGCCGGAGCAGTAGTCGTCGATCGCTTGGCCGCTTCCTGAAGTTCTGAGAAGGTCTGGAAACGAAGATTTTCCAGCAAATCTCTGTAGACTGGGATCATCCCATCGATGCACAAGTCCACCAATTGTTGTTCAATAACGTTGGGATCATGACAGTCTAAAGCTTGAACTCGGAACCTCTTCACATAATCATTCGGATTTTCGGCAGCTTTCTGAGTCATCCTTCCCAAGTCAGAAAGAGTAATTTGCTCAGAAACAAAGAAATACTTCCTGTAGAAAGCATTAATCATTTCTCCCCAATTATCTATGCTCCTTGGTGCAATGTTTTTGTACCAAGTATACGCTCGACCTGTCAGGGATTTTGAAAACTCCTTCAAACGGACAACATGGTTATGTTCATGCTCTCCTAATGCTTCCAGGAACCGAGAAACGTGTTCTCGAGCATTCCACGTTCCATTGTAGAGTGTGAATGTTGGAGAAGTGTAACCCTTTGGGAGAGGGATTCTTTGCGTAGCAGCGGGATATGGAGGTTGGTGACGGTGCACGGACGGTGCATGGCCTCTTCCTCGAATTTCGATAAAACGTTCCAGGTCTTCACGGGTGATGAAACTGGCAGGTTCAGGTTCTGCAGCTTTGCGGGTTTCATCTTCGTCAGGGACTGGAATAACTCCGGGATCAGCAGTTGGAGATGTTCCCTTGTCTTTTCCTTTCTCTTGAGTTTTGTCTTACATCCTATCAGTGAGAGTTTTGAGATAGTTAAATAGTTCCTTTTGAGTAGCAGCCATGTCAGTTTGATTCTTGGCGAGAACTTCTTGGACCTTCATGAGATAGCCTATGGTAGGCGGATTTTCTCTGATTTCTTCTGGATGCCACCCAAAGAGAGGATGATTTTCGACATTGGTGTGAGGAGGATTAATGTCACCACCATTATTAGAAGTAGGAATGGTTTCAAGAGTACCACCACTGTTGTTGCTGGTGCTAGTGTTGTTGGTGTTGGGATTTGTAACTGAACCTGACCTAAGATCGACCATCTTGTGAAAAAATGAGAGATTGCAACCGAGAGATTAATTTCCCACTATGGTCGCCAATCTGTGGATGGGGAAAAATGGGTCGCCGGTTTTTCGGGAAAGTGGAGAGTCGAGCGTGCTGTCGAGACTCCTCAGCCGGGAAAAATGTTTAATCCTCACACAGATGCACCGCTGCAAAGGGGGTGCTTAGATTCGGGAAATCAATATGTATGACTCCGGCCTAAACCAAGACAATGGTCGTTCCAGAGTCAATTCGGTCGCAAAGAGGGAGATGGGTTGATCTGTAGGAGGGAAGCTGAGAATTGTGTGGGATCAGTGACGATCGAAGATTGTGGGTGTGTTGAAGGTTTCTGCAATAATGGTGAACTGATAAGTTCTAATAAGTTCTGATGGATTGATGAATTCCTTAGAGTGATAGCTCGAGAAATTCTACTTAGACGAGAGTCTGTCTGTTCAATCATGGTTTCGGAGACTTATTTATATTGTCAGAGTCGTGAATACCTTGATCCCTGTAAGTGTGACGGTTTCTTGAGTGAAAGAGTGGGAAAGTGGGAGATCGTGGTAAAGTCAGTTCCATGTCGTGTGGATACTTCTGATCATGCACCCACTACTTTGCTAACTCCTTCAACCGTTTACACGACTTACGCACATTTCACGTTGTGGATGAATCCACGTGCCATAGACCGCCATACCAAAACCCTATGTGATATCCCCCCATTTGTGACGTGATTGATGTCTCACAAGTCGTGGAGTCTGCAGGGCAGACGTGTTTTGATTAGTCAATTGTTGACAATGAGTCTGAGTTTCGTTGAATCGAGCATGAACGATGAATGCTCAGCGATTCACGGGTTGAACATGTAGTTCTCTGAAGGGATGTCAGTATTGTTGATTCACTGATGAATTACTGACGAGTGACTGAGCAAGTATTGCTCAATTCTGCGAATTACTGAATATTGAGGATTTGATGAGCAACTGAGAAAGCATTGCTCAATTCACCAAATTAGTGATTTTTGATAGTCTGTCGTGCAACTGAGCAAGTATTGCTCAATTTGACAAATTACTGATGAGTTGCTGAATATTGATCAATATTCGAGCAATTGAGCGAGTATTGCTCGATTTGGCGAATTATTTACTGGTGACGTGACCCAATAAAATATTAATTAAAATATTGGTAGATTACCGAATATTGTATAACTAATTTTTATGCTGATTGGTGGATCAACATAATTTTATTAGTGTTTGAAATTGCTCAGAATGATGGTTTCACAGAGCGTTTATTCGAAACTCTAATTTTCGATCAATCCTCCATCAATTGGCGAATTGTTGAAAATTAGTCATGAATGAAGAGGGACCGACCACATGGGATGATGAACGCCCATGTGATGCCAGTGTTCGAGTGAGCACGCACCAGGGTTCTCAGTTTGAGAGTTGGTGAAAGAATGATGATTAAATGGTGGTTTCACCATTTACTGAAAATATTCATGGATTCATCATTAGGTGGTAAAACCTAAGTATGAGAGATGGGACCGACCAAGGGGCATGGTACCGGCTCTTGGTGGTCGCGGGACCAGTTGTTGGTCATTCGGAGAATCTCCAGTTGTTTGGAGAAAGTTCGGGCCCAGTATGAGTAATTGAGCAAATTAGGTCAGAATTATGAAAACATGTGGGACCGGCTTTGTGCAAGCCCTACGAATGACTCTGGTCGGTCATGAAGGCGTGTACGTGTTTCCATGGTATCCATGTCTCCATACTGAGAGTTTCAGTATTTTCTGATGTGCGTTCGAGCAACATCGTGAATTTTCAGAAGAGTTTCATCTTGACTGAGAATTCTCGATTTTTGTTGGAATGAGCATGTATGCTCAATTCATCAATATTTTGAAAATATTAAAATAAAAGTGTTTTAATATCTAAAATTGTCGTGAGAGGATAGCCAGTCGTGTGACCATGTTGGCTTTTGGTTTTTCATGATTCGAGCAATATTTGAGAAAATATGAAGAAATCATGAATTTTCCTCAAACCCAGGAGTTTCACGAGTTGAGAAAAATAATAATTATGAAAGATTAGGGATTGCAAGGTGTGGGATCGGCCAAGGCTAGGGCATGGCTGGTCGGCCATGTTTCCCGGTCCCGCACACCTTTTCTTATTTTATAATATTATTTTTTTCGTGAATCTTTGAAGTTATGGAGAATCCTTGAAGATATGGAGAATCCTTGAAGATATGGAGAATCCATGAGTTTTTGTTGAAACGGAGAAGTTTCGTGAGATTGGGAATAATAATTATAAAAAGTTAAGGATTGTGAGGTGTGGGACCGGCCATGGGCATGGCCGGCCGGCTACGTTGCCCGGTCCCGCACACCTTTCCTTCTCTTATAATATTATTTGGTGAATCCACCATGTCATGGAGAATTCACAAGTTTTGCACAAAATAAAGAATTTTGCTAAGATGGAGAAACCTTCATGAGTTTATGAAAATAAAATAAGGAAAAATAATGGAGGAAGCATGGGACCGGCCACGGCTAGGGCACGGCCGGTCGGTCGGTGGGCCCGACCCATGGGTGTTTCTCTATTATTTTATTATTTTCTCTCTCCTATTTTTGTATAGGATTCCTCATTATTTCATGTTTTTGGACGCTCGTTCGTGCATCCGGGTGCTCAGTCGTGCATCACTGTCGAGTACACTCACACCATTTTTGTGGGGCTTACTCAGTGATGGTCCAAATACCCGATTGTTGAATATTTATTACTAATTTATGAAATTCAGTGGAGAATAGTTCATGAAACTGAGTAATAAAAAATGAATAATTGTTCATTATTAATTCTCAGAATCAGCTATGGATTCGACTACGAATTCAGAATAATAAAAAGACCATTACCACCCTATGGGATCGTGGATTCGACCATAGAATCGGAGTAATTAAAATTATCCATTACCATTTCATGAGATCTGTGGATTCGATCATGAAATCGGAGTAATGAGATAACACAGTTGTGTTTTATTGCCATTCTATGAGATCAAGTCGTGGATTCGATCATATAATCGGAGCAATTGTTATTGTCATTCCATGGGATCAGGTCGTGGATTCGACCATGGAATAGGAGCAATGTTATTTCCATTCCATGGGATCAGGCCGTGGATTCGACCATGGAATAGGAGCAATGATAGATTATTCTGGGAATTCAGTAGTGAATGTCACGGAAGAAGTAATCTATTTTAGAAAAGATATTAGCCAGTTAAAGCGTCACATCCATTCTGAATCGTACACATTTAGGGAGCCACGACGTTGTTCACGACCTGAAGGCGTTAGTGTACTCAATCTACGGAGAACCGCCTGAATCTATGCACTCTCTCCACATAATCAGAGAACAGTGAGTGTCACCGACGTCCTGATGGCGTCCGCCGCCCAACTATTATTCTATGTGGAGGTGGGTCTCTCTCCTGCAGTCAGGGAACAGTGAGTATCACCGATGTCCTGAAGGCGTTAAGTTCTCAATCTACGGAGAACCGCCCAAATACGTTATTCTGCATAGAGGGCACGACGAAATGCCAGGGATCGAACGCTCATCTAGTGGAGGCTTTTCGAAAACATATTCGTCATGGCTTCGTAAAATATGAATCGTTGCATGCTTGAAAGCCGTGTCAAAAACATGCCTCATGATTCTATGGTTTTTCCCTTTGTTGAAAATTCACCATCTACACCCTGCATAGTAAATATCTTCTTCACTAAGACTCACATCTCTTTCACAAGAAGTTTGCTTGTTGAGGAATATATTTGTGTTTTCACAAATCCATTTTATTCTTACGAATTATGAAGACTCCAAGCATAACATCTTCTCGTGGAATATATACTCCTATGGTTTGTTGTTTTGTTGATATTCATCCAACTAAGAAGGAACAAGAGATATCCTATCCTTATGATTCGTCTCTTAAAATGAAAAGGAAGAATATGAAGAAACCTAGAGCCGCACGCTCCAATCATCAAAGGTTTGGTACTCTTCTTGAAGAACTTAAGAAAACCAAGATGGAGGTGCAGGGACTGAAAGCTATTATGTAAAAATCACTCGAGCTACAAGAAGCACTTGTCAAACAACAACCAAACAGGTTTGAATGAGTAAACTCTCTTATTCACGAACCATATGTTCCGATGCATGTTGTTGATAAAGTGTTCGGAGATGATAAAGAATTCCCCAAGGATTTTATATACTAGGAAAATTCTTGTGAGAATGTATTCTTGTATTCAAGAAGGATAAATAGGGTTTGGTATAGTATATATTGTGAGTACACAAGTTATTCCCAACGATTTTCATCTTGAATGTTTTTATATTTATTTATTTAAATTCTAGAGTTTTTGGAAGATGAACTTGCAGTATAGAATCTTTGTATTAGCTATATATATTGCAAAGTCTTATGAGATAGATGTGTCCTTTATTTTTTGTGAATTGAACTGATATCTCATATATGCTCAAAAGTTAAATCTATTAAGTTTTATGAACCAAAAGTATAATAAACTTTGTGAGAATATACTCGTGGTCACACTCTTGTGTAATTATTGCATTATATACTCCGTAAGATTTTCTTATGTTGAGTCATATCGGTTAAATTGTCTCCTTGTTCGTAACTGAGGTTAAGATTAATTTATGTCAATGTTTAGGATACAAATCCATGTGATTTGTTAATGTCCAACAAAATCCTTCTTTTTATTAAAGTAAGGTCACTCATGTTGTTCTCCTGGGAATGACATCAAATGGGGGAGAGTTCTTTTTGAACTTGTGCTTAATTGATATATCTATTTGTGGAGAGTGGATGTGGAATATACAGGGGATGCTTGTATCTTAAATCTCGTAGATGAGACAGTAAGTATTTTGTATTATGTGGCATTATCTAAATTAAAGTTGATATGTGTTCCTTTTAAGTCTTGAAGTATCTTTTGTTAGAGTTCATTACGATCCCATTATTTTTGTACCTTTGCCAATTTTTATTGATAAAAAGGGGGGGGGGAACTATTAGTTTCGCACTACATACATATGGTTTACAGATTATTATGTAAAGCGGAGTGAATCAACATCTATAGGTTTCACCTATTATGCAAAAGATGTAAGTATTGAATAAGGGGGAGAAACATATCACCGTAGTATTACTTTGAAGTTGTGATACAATTGAACTTTGGAGAAGATAATAATACTATGTTTTCGTATAACAACAATTGAGAATATTTGTTTTCAAAGTTGTGATCGCTACAAATCTTCAACAACAACGATGCTGAGTTGAACACGTTCAAAATCATTGGCAACTTGAAGTAACGAAGAACTCAAGGAGTTGGAGAAACAAGGAAATCAAACATGATGAATTCCAGAGTTTTGAAGCTTTATTATTGTGACTACTCATTTTCCCGTAGCCTACGTGATGTGTACAGCTCAAAGGATCTGATACTAAGGAGTATCGATACCTCTGTTGAACTGATTAAGCTAAGAAATAAATGGTATCTAAGATCACAATAATAACAAAGAACATAAGAGTAATGTAAAAGCCTATAAGTTATCATGAGACACAAGATGTAACGTGGTTCGACATTTTTGTACGTCCACGGGGTAATGAGTGATAGAATCGTATTAAGTATGTGGTGGTTACAAAGATCTTAAATGCTTCCCAAAGTAATATAGAGAACTCAAGTTCAAGTAACTACTTAAGTTCTAAACGTTAAAGAGGTATAAGCTTAAGACTAGATATTCTCTCCTAGATATTGAATGCCCTTAATTTGTTGGTGAAGCTTGGTATTTATAGCCTTTTCTGCTCCTGGTATATCTTTGCTGCCTCTGGGTCCATCGTATGCTGATATACCTTCCGTACCAGTGGTACCTTCGTCCACCGCATGCTTCTCCAGTTGTATCTCGCCACCTCAGCTGACCCACGTTCCTTTGGGAACTACCCAGCCTCAGTGCGCGTTGTACCTTCGTTCACCGCTTGCTTCCGCCAATCGGGTTCTGACACGCTTCCTCTCTCCACATGCTTTGACTCATGCGTGTAGATAAGAATCAGAGCATTTAATGCTGATTGGATGCGACATCTACCTCTGTCCCTTTGTCAGCTGACCCTATGTAGACTAGCCTTTTTCTTCCTTCATCTTGACCGTTCACGTCCTTTCTCTTGGGATGATATAAAGAAGATCTGCGGAGGTATCCCTTGCTACTCAGGCTCCCCTGTCTAGCGAAGGCTATACAGTTTTAGACACGGATGCGGCCACTAAGATCGTGACACGTGCTCTGAAAAATATTGGTATTCACAGTTTGCCCCTTTTCTTTCATCTTCTGCCGTTTGGTAGAAGTGGAAGGAAACTTCCGTTACGCGCGCCAATTTTGCATGTACCGTTTGGGTGGCCCTACATGTCCTTTCATGCAATAACTTCCCCTTGAATTTCGGGACATCCAAAATTTTTTGGATTTTCCAACCGCCTATAAGAGGAGAACAAAGAGAAGGGAATTTCATTAACTCCCTTTCCTTCTTTTCTTCCGAACTGTCGCTCTCCATCACTTTCGTGGAGATGTTCTTCTGCTGTTAACTGCTCTTCCTCCTGTTTTCTTTTTCGATTCTCCTCGTACGTTGGCTTCACTGTGTCGATCGTACAAGTAAGTCATACTCACTTTCGATCATGATTTTCTTCTTGTAGTTATTGTTATACTTGCATGTGAGAATTTTCGCTCGTTCTTAACTGCTTGTGATGATTGGGAACTTGGGTTTTGTTCCAATTTGGCTTTTGATGCTAATTTTGCCATGATTGTTTCTTCGCCTGCCAGTTTGGTCGTGTGATCAAAGATTTTCGCTTTTGCGTCATGATATGTTCAAACGGGTCTTTTTGGTTGGTTTATAAAACCCATGCCCAAAATTTCCCATTCCTACCCCTTTATTTGCCTTTTGGAGGTACTGTAATTTTTTTGCCGCCATTGTTGATGATGAAGTTTTTCCTGATGGTGTTAGGTATAATGAGGCTTCCAAAGAAACCTACGCGTAAAGGGCCGAGGGTGTCTTCGTCGATTGATCCTCCTTCGCGGATGGATCATCCTGATGCTACGCCATCCCCTCCTACTGAGGATACTGACATGCCTGCGATTGCTGATATATCTACGGTTGCTGAGGAGGCCGCGGAGTCTGGGGTTGAAGAGTTTGATGTTGAAGATCTTCCTCCTCCTCCTCCTAATTATGAGTTGCAGAGGCTTCAATTATGTGACAAATATGGCTACGGTCACTTGTCCCTTGTTGAGATTGCAAAGAACTTTCGTCTTCACAAGTTTGAGATCTTTTTTGTTAACGGCCCTGATGTCCTCACCGAGTCTCTCATTCGAGATTTTCCTTACGATGAGAACAACCTTTTGATTAGTGTTGGTCAGTTGGCCGCTGGTATGTTTCTTCCTCTTTATAGTAGAAAGGATTCTTTCTATTATGATGTCTTATCCGCTAGGGATGACCCGGCGAACAAGACTCAAGTTCGAGGAATCTATCAGTATACTGGTAATTACTGGCATGCCTTTCGTGAATGCTGGTACCGTAGTAGGGGAAAGACCACCTTGGAGTCTTATGATCCCTTTGCTGAGGGGAGATCTAAGCGAGAAGACTGTACTCCCGCCAACTTCAATGCCACCTATGCTGATGTTATTCAAAAGACTAACCTTCTTCCTTAGAGCGTTGGCCCTCGTCGCATCCATGTTACTGCTAGGAAGATTAGGGAAGGTAACAACCTTCGTTTGCTGGAGGAAATTGACAAGACCGTCTTGACTACGATCCCATACTCCACTAGGATGTCTCTGCCAAAGTCTGACCGCATTCTTCTTGATCATGATGACTGCTGGCCCATACTCCCCTTCGTGTGGTTGGTCCTTGGGCCTATGGTTTTACCACTGTGGACCCTTCGGTTCCTCGCTCATCTCGTTCTCTGCTTGAGAAGTATGATGGTTATCAGCCTTGGGTTTTCAATCATGCTGCTTCTCACGAGGTACCCTTGTTGTAGCGCCTTTGTCCTGCTTAGATAGCTTTGTCTGCTATGGTATCTTTGCTAACTTTAGCGTCTTTATTTCGATGGCTTCCAGTCTGCCCCTGCTTCTTCTGCTGGGACTGCTCAAGGATCTGCTGGTAATTCCGTGGCCACCAGGACTAGGAAGAGGAAGGCTTCGTCTGGTACACCTGCGGAGGTAAGGATCATACCTTTGTGTTTATATATTCTATAGTACCTTGCCCCTGATTCTTAGTTTTCGCATGTGTTTCTTTGTAGTCTTCTCAGAGGAAGGGAAAGCTGAAGATCGTGGTTGATCTTGATGCCTTTGATGATGACCCTAAGGCCGCCGTTGAGGAACCTGTTGACGAAGATATGGAGGATATCGAGGATACTGGCTTTAGTCCTCACTTGGATGAGATTGAAGAGGATTTTTCCAAGGATAACCCTAGCCCAGTCCGAGCTGCTTCCGTTGAGGGTGAGAACCTCCCTGCTGGTGCCGGTCCTCAGTTGATCGAGCCTGTTAGTATTCAAGCGCCTGCGCCTACGTTGTCTTTGAAGATGCCTTCGCTTTCTTCTCCCTAAAAGGCTTTTCCCACCGTTTCTGCTACTGCTGGAGCTGCTGTTGTAGCTTCGAAGAGCCTTCCTTCGTCTCCCGCTACTTCCCTTCAATCTAGCGGTTCATTTACTAAGGTTGTTGCCCCTTCGGCGAGGGATGGTAGCTCAGATTCTCAGCAGAATAAGAAGGTTGTGATTTCACTAGCCATCTTCTCCTTCGATGCTGCTCCTTCTTCACTGGGGAGTGCTCGGTCTGTTTCTACTTCCCCTACTAGCAAAACTGTTGGAGTTCCACCTTCGTCACCAGACTGGGCCATACTGGGAAATCTTCCTTATGCTGGTGATATGGATTTGGGCGGCTCTCAGGCTATGCCTTCAGTTCCTAAATCTTCCACCATGCCATCCCTCCGTCGTGGTGAGGGTTTAGCTGTCGTGCCCCTTGATCGCGTGCAAACGAACGTGGGTGAAGTTGCTGAGTCTATCCAAGGTCGAATGTCGGAGAGCTTGAGCTTAGGTAGCTCTGATGATGATATTATTGAGGCCATCCTTCGTAATTCCAAGGGTCCCTTTGCTGTTGGAGTTGACCATCATCATCTTGGTAGTTCTTTTGAGATAGCTTCGCAGTTGGATGTCTTGTATGTTCAGTACCGTGCTGCCAAAGACTTGTTCTTTGATCATGATTGTCTTCGCTCTATTCAAAGCTTTGGTGAGATCTGTCGGGGTAACATTCAAGAAATTGAAGCTTTTATGGATACCTACGCCAGCTTTCTCCCTCGTCTCTCAGCATTCTCGGTAAGTGTTTCTTACTTTGTCTCCTTTCTTCTCGATTTACTCCCTCGCCTGCTCTCATACTGCCTTGTTTGCAGCTCTGCAAGAAAATCGATGTTAGTTATACCTTGTTGAAAGTATATAGGGCTAAGTGTACTCATCTGAGTGCCCTGCTGGAGCGTGCTCGTCAAGACTATGCCCTTGCTATTGCTCAGTGGCCTTCGTCTAGTGATACTGCTTCAATTGCTAGGATATCTTCGTTAGAGGGTGACCTGAGGAAGACGCAGAGGTCTCTGTAAGCTTGCTTATTGGCTCTTGAGAGAGCTAATAACGCTGCTAAGGTTGCCGAGGAGGGTCGTAAAGCTGCTGATTCTTCCGTAGCCACTGAGTCCTCCAAATCTATTGGTTAGTTTTTTCCTTCTCCTTAGCTTGTTTCTTTACTTTGTGGTTTCTTGGTTCTGAGACAACCTTCGTCTGCCAGCCAGTAGTTCTAGTGAACTTAGATATCTCCAAGATCAAGTGGATAAGATAACCTCTGACATCTGGTATTACCAAAAGAAGTCTGATAGGTTGATGAATGTGACCGTTCATAATGAGGCCCAGCTTTCCCTTGAGTCTGCCCATAATGTTGATTTAGTGAAGCAGATGGTTGTGCTTCGTAAGGAGTGTGACGAAGCCCTTATATGGAAATAAGGTCTTATTTTAAAGCAAAATGAGGATATTGCCTTAGTTGAGAAACGTCTCTCTGCTCAAGAAGTTATTCGTAAGAAATATCATGGTGATTTTGAAGATGCTTGCGCTTCTTTAACCAAGGTCACTGCAGAGTGTAATGTATTGACCTCCGAGGTCTGCTCCCTTAAGAACAAACTTTTCGACGCCGGCTCTGTGCCTTCTTCTACGTCTCATGCATCCTTAGTAAAAAGATTTGAAGAGTTAGAGAATGTGTACCGAGCTTTATCTTCTGAGAATGCGTCACTCCGCATAGATGTTGACGATCTTCGGACTGAAAGGGATACCCTTTTGGATGATCTTGATACGGCTGAGGTGGACCTTGCTGAAGCTCAGTATAGTTTAGAAGATTCCCATATCTATGCCGGAGGTAGCTTAGGATGACTATTCTCTTAGTAGTATGCCTCGTATCTTTAGTTGTTTTGCATTGTCTCTAATATCCTTCGTATCCATAGGTATCCAAGAGCAGATGGTGGGTGCAAATGCTAAGATCAGCAACCTCGAGGGTCAGATATCCCAGTTGGAAATATCTCGCCAGTTTGATGTTGCTGCTAAATTTAAGGCTGAGGATCTTCAGCGAGATAACGATCAACTCAGTGCTCAGCTTAGGGAGGTTCGTTAGAAGAGGATGAGCTCCAAGCGGAGGATGTCACCTTTCCTCATCTTCCTTATCCTTGATTGTGTTATGCTGACTTCGTTTTTAACTGAACTCCTTTGTTGTATTATGCCCCCAGCTGAGGGTCCTTCGTTGTCTCCTTTCTTTTGAAACAATGCTCCGTTATTTGTAACTGTCGGACCTTTGTCACCCACAACTTTGGGGTGCGTTAGTCTTATTTTGGTAACTCTATTATGGTACCTTTAAATTCATATATATATATATATATAGACGTATTGTGTCTAATTATTTGCACGTTCGAGTCATCACTAGGTGCTAAGGTATTCTTATCTTTTTAACCTTTGGTGGAAAATTCATCGTCCTACGTTAGTATCCTTTGGCCAGAAGGTACCGTGGTGGCGAGGGTTCCTACGTGGGCAATATTTTTCCTGTAACCCTACGCGTTCAGCGTGATTGCTGCTTTACTTCGACAAAGTATCTCTCTTTATGGGATATATTGCTTATTATTTGCCTTTTGGAGGGATTCGTTTGCCCTTAGGATCCGAGATTGACATATGCGCAGTTATGTCGTGCCTTGTCTCATCGTCAATTCTGACGGAGGGTGTCTATTCTAACCCACTTTGTTTTAATCAACATACACTTTCTCTTAGCAAAAAGTTTCTTTCATTGATTAGTTAGGTTTATAATACCTTTGATCAGGGATAGAACATGGTGGGCTTCTGCCCCTTCCCTTCTTCTCATGAGTGATAACCATTCTCTTACGGGTAATACTTCTTTAGGTACATTGCGTTCCAGGGGTGTTGTAATACCTCCCCTTTGAGGTTCCTTAGGTAGTATGAACCTTTACCAGCAATGTCGTGTATGATGTAGGGTCCGTCCCACGTTGGAGCTAGATTTCCCCATTCCTTCTTCCTTTGGTATGGTGGTGTTTGACGTAACACATATTCTTCTACCACAAAGTTTCTAGGGATTACCCGCTTGTTGTATTCATGAGATAGCCTTCGCTGATAATTCACCATCCTTTGCAAAGCTACTTCCCGCCTTTCTTCGAGGTCGTCGAGCTTTTCTAGCATGAGGTCTGTTGTTAGGTTCTTTTCCCACGCTTCTGTTTTTGTCGTTGGCAGTATTATCTCCGCTGGAATGACTGCTTCGGCTTCGTAGATTAGTAAGAACGGAGATTCTCCCGTGGCTGCCCTTCTTGTAGTGCGGTAGGCCCATAGGACATTGTGTAGCTGTTCGCACCATCTCTTCTTTTATGCCCCCAGCTTCTTCTTTAAGTTCATCGTTATCGTCTTGTTAGTGGCCTCCGCTTTTCCATTGCTCTTAGGGTATATCGGAGTGGCTTGTTTTTCTGAATGTTTAAGGCGTTAAAGAGCATATCTATGTTTTTTCCCTCCAATTGGTTGCCATTGTCAGAGACTATGGCTGTTGGTATTCCGAGCCTGCAGATGATTTGCTCGAACAAGAACTTGATCCGTGTCCCTAATTCTTTCCAAAGCCCTTGCTTCCACCCATTTGGTGAAGTAATCCGTAGCTACAATAAGATATCTTCTTTTTGACGACCCTTCTATCAAAGGTCCAACTATATCAACACCCCATTTGGCGAATGGCCAAGGGCTGATGACTGAGTTAAGCTCCGTTGCTGGCGCTCTGATTTTTCTTGCGTAGCATTGGCATCTTTCACAACGCCTTGCTACATTCTTCGCATCTTCTTCCATGCTCAGCCAATAATACTCTTGTATTTTAGCTTTGATTGCTAGTGACCTTTTTCCGCTATGATTTCCGGCCTCTCCGCTGTGTATATCATGCAATATCCTTTTACCTTCGGTTTGTCAGAGGCATCGCATCAAAGGTCCAAGAAATGACCTTTTATACAATACCCCGTCTCGCAGGCTGTTCATTGCTGCTTTTGGCGTGAGTTTTCGTGCCTCCTTGACATCTGCTGGTAAAGTACCTTTGTCGAGGTATTGGTGAATTGGAATTCTCCAATCGTCCCCAGCTTCATCTTCATTGTTTTTATCTGACATGGGTTTATCTTCGTCAGACTCCTCGGCTTCATTGTCTGGTTCCTCCATTCTTTCGTCTTCTTTTTCTCTTTTTGCTTCCCTCATAGCCCTGGTTTGGACAGCTAAGATACCTTCGGTAGCGGAGGTTAATCCATCTATCGAAGGTTCATAAATTCTCCCAATTTGGATTGAGGTAGTATTTTTGTCCTTCAGCATTGATGATATGAATGCTAAGGCATCTGCGTGTCTGTTGTATTTTCGGCAGACGTGCCTAAACACGACGTTGTTGATCTTCTCCGCATGCTCCTGTGCCAGCTTTAGGTACGAAGATAGTATTTGATCCAAAGTTTGATACTTGAGTTCTATTTGTCTAATGACCAGCTCCGAGTCACTAGTTAAACGAATATTTGACAAGCCCAACCCATGTGCCAATCGTATGCCATGTATGACTCAAGTAGCCTAAGAATTTTCCTGAGGTAACTCCGAACGTACATTTGTCCGGGTTTACCTTCATGTGAAATTTTTTCATAGCTTCAAATACCTCCCTTAGGTCTGAGAGATGGTTTTTTGCTTCTTTGCTTTTGACAAGCATGCCGTCTACGTAGACCTCCAGTATCTTGCATATCCATGGCTTGAAGATTTTGTCTACTAATCGTTGATATGTTGCCCCCGCGTTTTTTAGTCCAAAAGGAATCCTTGTATAGCGATACAAGCCTCGTGGGGTAAAGAACGCAGTGTGCTCCTGATATTCTTATGCAAGGGATATTTGGTTATAGCCTGAGTATCCATCCATGAAGGATAATATTTGATGGCTATCTGTTGCATTGACCAGGTGGTCGATATTTGGCAGTGCGTAACTGTCTTTGGGGCATGCTTTGTTAAGATTGTTGAAATCGATGCAAATGCGTATGCCTCCGTTCTTTTTTGGAACGATGACCATGTTGGATATCCACGTGGGATATTTGACTTCTCGTATAAATCCTGCTTTAAGTAACTTTTGCAATTCCTTTTCTACCCCTTTATGGTAGATGTCCGCCATCTTACGTATGCGTTGCTTGAATGGTGGTATCTCTGGTTTGAGCCGAAGGTGGTGTGAGACCAAGTTCGGATCAATTCCTGGCATGTCTTCCATTGACCATGCAAAGACATCTGCGTATTCCTTTAGTAACCTTTGAATCTGCACTTCCTCTTTATCTTCAAGCAATGTTCCGATGCTTAACATCTTTGTTCTGCCTCCGTTCCGATTTTGATTTTCTTTGTTGGTTCAATTGGCGAGGATATGTGAGGAGTGATTTTCTGTAATTTTTATTTGGTGGAGACGTATGCACCTGGATTGGTGGAGGTGTTTGCTTCTGGTGCTGAGACATCCTTGTGCGCGGAGGCGTCCTTGTGTGCGTAGGATGCTGCGTTCTGCACTTCCTTAGTATTTGCTTTACGCCTCTTTCTTTCATGCTGCTGAGCAGCAGCTCTTTCTTCGTTGAGTCGGATTTCTGCTAAATTGCATAGCCTCGCGTCTTGCTGGTCACCTTTGATCTCCATTTCTCCCATAGGTGTGGGGAAGCGTAGGTACTGATGATACGTTGAAGATGTTCCTCGTAATCTATGGACCCATAGTCTGCCCATGATCACATTGTAGGGCGAAGGTACTTCTACCACGCAGAAGAGAGTGCTGGTTACTAAGGGTCTTGCGTGTACCTGCAAAACAATTTCTCATTTTGGTCTAGAGACTGCTCCGTTAAACCCATATATCGTGCAAGTGGAAGAATCCATCTGCTCTGCTGTCAGTCCCAAACGTAGGTATGGTTCGTAAAATAGCACATTTAACGAACTACCTCCGTCGACGAGGACCTTCGTAACATTCCATCCATGTATTGGGAGGGTGATTACCAGTGGATCGTTGTGCATTTCCACTTCTTGGTTGACATCTTTTGTTGAAAAGGTTAATGGTGTAGCCATCCAGTCCTCCCAAGTGCTAGAAGGTGGTCCGCTTAGCTTGAATACTTCATGGGTTTCGACCTTCTTTCTGTTTCGAGCTAATTCGAGGATATCTTCGAGCATATCTTCTTGACCTCCGTTGGAGAAGGTGATCATGTTGATTTATTTCCCATCCTGGGGTAGTTCAACCATTTTCTTTGGGATGTCCTCCGTCTCTGTTGGCTGCAGTTGTACATACTCCATGAATTTACCTTCATCAATGAATCTTTGAATCACATTGCGGAGGTGGTAGCATGAATCAGTGGTATGCCCATAGTATTGGTGGTATGCGCAATACTCCTTACATTCCTTCGTTCTTTCAGGATGCTTCCCCTTAGTATTAGGGTAAGGAAAGCTTGGATTTGCTCCCTCCTTGTTGAGGATATGATAAAAAGTTGCGTTCAGCTTCGTGTACACTTTATCTGCAAATTCTTCTCTTCCTTTGCCTCTTTTTCCATCTCCGTGTTCGGATCGCTTGTCTCGAGATCTGGCTCTGCCCCCTGCTTCGTTGTGTCGCTTAGGTATCTCCGGAATTGTTTCCAGAGAGTTGGTCCTTTGCGTAGCTTCTACTGTCTTTGTTTGTGCCCTGGGGTTGTCCTTCTGGATTTCTCCGAGTCTGATGTATCGGTCTTGGACAACTCTGAGCTCGCCTTCAGAATCTAAGGCTTTGTTGTGGAGCTCCACGAAGATGGCTGAGGTTATGTCAAGTCCGTACTTATAGCAGTTTATGTTAATTTATGGATTGACTTTCCCAATTGCTTGGCATGTCTTTTGCCATTTGTCTGTGTACTGTATCAGTGTTTCGCGGGGTCCGATGGCTAAAGCAAATAGCCTATCTAACCCATCCTTTGTTGATTTGTTATACATGTACGTCTCCAAGAACATCGTGGAAAATTGCTCGAAGGAGTCAATTGAGTTTGTTGGTAAGTTGTCATACCATGCTACTGCTTATCATATTAAGCTTGATGGGAAGTATCTGCAAAGTACTACCTCGTTTTTCTCCAAATGGGCAAGAACACGAGTGTAATACCATAGGTGTGCTGTGGGATTGGAGGTACCATTGTATGCTTGGAACGTAGGTACCAGGCATTTCGGAGGGATGGACTCCCTCAAAATGCGAAAGGATAGCGGAGACGTAGTTGCTTCCTGTAGTACCTCTTCCAATCGCGCGCCTGCGTGACCAGTTTTTAATCCTTGGATCTCCTTCCGCATCTTCTCCATTTGTTCCATGACCATGTTCACATTGTGAGCATCTTTAGAAAATGCTTCATCGTAGTAGCTTTGGGAGGGCTTGTATGTTGAATCCGTCTCGTCTGGATCGTGATGTGCTTTGTTTTCTCCTCTAGGTTGAGTCACCTTTGGTGGGGTTGGTATCCACCCTTCGTCTTCCTGAGATAGCTCTGTTGTCACGCCTCCGTTGCGGGGGGTGAGTTTTGGAACCTTCGATCTGTGTGTTTAACATACCTTTGAGGTTCTAATTCTCCTGAGCCATGTTTTGCATGGCATCTTCGTTTTCCTTGTTATGGAGTAACAAAGATGCTATTTGTGCCGTCATTTGATCTTCATTGTGGGCTCCACCTCCCTGAGGAGTGTTGTCGTCTGGATTTTCGGAGTTTTCCACTCCTTCTTCTATAATTGGCGCGTCTGGATCTATCTGAATTGGAGTTAGGTTTCCCAACCCTCGTCCCCTAGGGGATAAGGTTCTGGACAACCCTGCGTTGGCCGCAGGTGGATTTGTCGTAGTTGCATGCTCTGGTAATGGCATGTCGTAGATTGGTTGAGCTCCTGATGTTTGCCCCATACCTTCAGCAGGAATAGGTGATTTGTTAGCAACTGTTCTTCTTGATATTTCACTTTGGTCGTCCTCCATTTCTGTAGGATCAGAATCTCGCAACAATAATGTCTCAGCGAAATTATCAACAACACAACACAACAACGTCGCAGAACAATTTCAGAAATGACATAATAAACGACGTCAGCTAAAATCATGAGAAAAATGTGATGGTCCTGCAAAAATTAGAGAGTTTGATAGAATAACATTTGTAAGTATACGAGAATGTCGCAAGACATATCTGAAAATAAAGGACAGATTAGCTGTCATCCACTAGGTACTTCCCTATAAATAGTTGTTCAACTGTAAAGGAAAGAGAGAGATCTTTATCTGGGTGAGAAGCAAGTAAATAGGAGAGAGAAAATATAGAGCAGTGGTTATTCTTGATTTTTATCTTTTCTTGTAAGATTGTTCAAAGAATCATCAATAAAATTAAGATTGTTAATCTAAAATGAGTTGAATATTAATGAAATCATTTGAGGGGTGTAGTATAGGATTTCCTGCAACTACAATTTCATTTCTTTCGTTTGCTTGAGATGGCTTTTGGGATCTCCCTCTTGTGATAGCTGGTCGTGAGTTTGTTGGTGCATCAGTTGGTTTCTGCATACCTTTGGTTCTTGGTATCCTGCGGTGACAGAAAAGACGAAAAATTTCTGCTACTTGGGTGCCTTCGTTAAAAGTAGCAATTAATGCTCTGACACAAAAGACTGTTAAGCAGCTTTTTCAGAAAAGGACTGAAATAAAGCTTTTGAAAGACGGGTATTAAATGCTTATGACACCCTTGGGAAAAACAACCTTAAAACGTCGAAAAACAATGAAAAAAGGGTGTCAGATCTTGCGAAAAACAGGGCTATTAAATGCGTTAGAAGATCTTTTATCCTTAAAATCTTATTGAGATTCCTCTGTCAGTCAAAGGTTCTCAGATATGAAACGTGGTGTGCTGTTTTAGTAAAAAAACAAACATTTTGGCGTTTTGTGAGTGTGTTTTTTGAAAGTTTTTTGTGGATCTGTAGTGTGGCACGGTTTTTGAGGCTATGAACTCCAAAAACATACACACGAAATGGATGAATGAATCACTAGAGAGTGAAATTCACCGCTGAAACACAGACCCCTTCGTTTCATAAGATATATAAGCAAAATATAAATTGTGCCTAAACTCCGGTGCGTGAGCAAAACACGGTGGGCGCCAAACTGTGACTACTCGTTTTCCCGTAGCCTACGTGATGTGTACAGCTCAAAGGATCTGATACTAAGGAGTATCGATACCTCTGTTGAACTAATTAAGCTAAGCAATAAATGGTATCTAAGATCACAATAATAACAAAGAACATAAGAGTAATGTAAAAGCCTCTAAGTTATCATGAGACACAAGATGTAACGTGGTTCGACATTTGTCTACGTCCACGGGGTAATGAATGATAGAATCGTATTAAGTATGTGGTGGTTACAAAGATCTTAAATGCTTCCCAAAGTAATAGAGAGAACTCAAGTTGAAGTAACTACTTAAGTTCTAAACATTAAAGAGGTATAAGCTTAAGACTAGATCTTCTCTCCTAGATATTGAATGCCCTTAATTTGTCGGTGAAGCTTGGTATTTATAGCCTTTTCTGCTCCTGGTATATCTTTGCTGCCTCTGGGTCCATCTTCTGATGATATACCTTCCGTACCAGTGGTACCTTCGTCCACCGCATGCTTCTCCAGTTGTATCTCGCCACCTCAGCTGACCCACGTTCCTTTGGGAACTACCCAGCCTCAGTGCGCGTTGTACCTTCGTTCACCGCTTGCTTCCGCCAATCGGGTTCTGACACGCTTCCTCTCTACACGTGCTTTGACTCATGCGTGTAGATAAGAATCAGAGCATTTAATGCTGATTGGATGCGCCATCTACCTCTGTCCCTTTTCCAGTTGACCCTATGTAGACTAGCCTTTTTCTTCCTTTATCTTGACCGTCCACGTCCTTTCTCTTGGGATGATATAAAGCAGATCTGCGGAGGTATCCCTTGCTACTCAGGCTCCTCTGTCTAGCAAAGGCTATACAGTTTTAGACATGTATGAGGCCACTAAGATCGTGACACGTGCTCTGCAAAATATTGGTATTCACAATTATTTAATCCATATGTATTGATAGTTTTGTCACTAAAATTAACAAAAGGGGAGACTGTCAGAGCATTGCGGATAGACACATTTTTGTGTCTAATTTGTCTCGATTCTATATATTGATAGTGCTCATTTTTTTACTTATTATGGTGTTTTATGTGTGTGTAAGTATTTTTGGCCAACAAACATTTTTGGAAAAATCGGCTCGAAAAGTTGCGCGGGGCACCCCCGGAGGACACTTGCTATTCGGACCCCTCAAATGGATAAGGGGTGACCAATTACTAAGGGGCATCCATTTCCAGGCAGCTGCTAAAGGGATACCAGCACAGGATAGGGGGAGGTCATCTTCTTCGTTTAAATTCAAAAAAAGGCGGGAAGAAATAACCAACGAAGAACCAAACTTTCGATTGGATTTCGAAGATGTTTTAGTGAGATTCAATCACTGAAATTTGCTGGGCTGGACGTGATTCAACTAAAAAGGCCTGGTATATGCGCTGGAATCAATCGAATTGGGCTGGATAAGCCGGAAAAAGGAAACAGAGTTTGAGTTTTGCACGGAAACTTTGTGGAATTATTTTAGGAATTCCAGGGAGACTAAACGCGTGATATTGTTTCCTAAGGTAGTATTCTATCTAAGGAAGAGTTTAGGATGGTTTGGAAGTCTCAAAAACGATTAAGGAAGTCGGCAGAAGAGATTATTGTCGTGGCTTGCACGAAAAGAAAAAGAGAGAATTAATCGTTATTTTTAGGTTTCTGAGTAGTATAAAAGGTGTGTTTAAGTCCCAGGGAAGAAAAAGAAGTTATTGGAGCAGTCACAGAGGAGTTTGTAACACTACAGAGGCGAGTTGATCAAGTTGCAGGAAACCCGTATTTCTGCTGCTGCTGAAGAAGAACATCCGTTGCAAATAAGAACAGCGTCTCAAATTTGTAACTCTGATACAGTAACTTCTTTGTCACAGTCAGTCATTCGTTTTGCGACTCCAATACACCGTTGCAAACATTCAGAGTTATAGTTTTTTATCTTTTAATCAATTTTTGAACCATAAACAAATATTTTTAGCAAGTGATTAATATGAAGAGCTAAACCCCAATGCTGAGGCGACGGAGGAAGCCATTTTTCCAATTATTATGTGGTAAATTCTATTTAATTTTCGTAATTCTTTTATGATTATTTGCACTGAACTGAAATCGAATATATGATTCTGATTAAGTGGTTGTGTTCTCAATTGATGGGTCATTATTAGGTTAAATCTTTTGATGGTCCATGCTTTCGATTTACAACTATTGTTTTGAGAATCTACTTGTCTAGGAGAAAATATTAGAATCACTTTAAACGTAAAGAGTTGCATAAATATTGACTAGATTAAATCACATAAAAATTGGAGATTGGTGGAATCCAAAGTCTCAGTGCTTTTTATAAACTTGAATACAATTTCTTTTTAAGTTTTCTATTTTAATTTGAGTCTAAAATCGAGTCTACATAATACGAGTTGAACGAACTTTACTACCACTTAAAAACTACATCAATTGCTCGGTCGAACTCACAAGTGTTTCTATCTCAAGCTTGTTGTCAAATTTAGTTGATCAAAACTATATCTTGATTTTTAGTCTAAATTTAGTGTGACGGACCGGAAAATTACGCGTAGCGCGCCTGGGCACGCAGGCCATAACTCCCCCGATGCGCCATTGTGATGCTACTAACCGGGCCTTAAAGCTAGGAAAATGCACGTTCATTTGCCCTTGCAAGCATGCTCGTGGAGCATGATGCGGCTAACTTAGCTTCCACACCGTTCCAACTTACCATAAAACAAGGGTATAAAGCCTTGCCTCAACGTAGAAAATTCATCACTGAATTTCCTATATAGCTGAGTAAATGTTCCAACTTACCCTTGTTCTGCAAAGGGTTTAAATCCTTTAAGGCTATGGCTAATGTACCTTACATGCAATACTGGCTTCGAGTCTTGTCCAGTCATAAGGAACACCTTAGGCTTACGCATAGGCCATTGCAGACCTAATACTCCCTCTTCACTTAGCTTAGGCATATTGCTGAAAGCATGCACTTGTCTTGCTCGTTCCAAGAGTGCATCAATCAGGCTCATGTCGTACTTTCCTTAGGCTTATGCCAGCTCCGCTAACTTGCATATTGATATAACTTACTTTTGAGGCCATGCCCAATTCGCAATTGATGGATATGCCATCTTCGTGTAGCTTGATACGCAGTATGAGCATCCGTTGAATGGCATGCAACTTTCTTCATAAAGTTTGGCCACAATCATCTCTTGCGTCGAGCTACCGAGAGGCCAGTATGCCGTAATCATCTCGTAATTAGATGATATGAGCGACAAAGTGCTGGACTGGCAATGCTGCAACTCATTGCGGCTGCCTACATACCCTTCCCTACTCTAAAGGGATCAAGCACAGACCGTAGTTCATCCTCGAAGAGACCGTAACTTAAGCCAACTTATATTGCAATGTTGTGTCCTTGGATAATGGTAATGGCCTTGTCCGTATAGGTCGTTTCATCAAAATGCACAAAGGTTATGCATTATTGGGTCTGCAGCATGGCATAGTGATGTCTTCTCATCATATGCTTTATTCCCAAGGCTACTCAGCTATAAATGAGGCTTACACATCATTTATACTCTTTCGGCTAAAGCTATGAAGCTTACTTGGTGCATGGTCCGCATATGCACCTTCAACTAACTACCCCTCCCTATATATGTTAACTTATTATTTCCACAACTTAGAAAATGGGGGAGGATTGACATGCTTGCTTCACTATTCATGGTCGTTTCCATGTATTCCTGAATAACCGGCAATGATTTATGAGTTTTTGTTTTGTATTGCACAATGATTGCACACCATTCGTTCTGGCATATTGCACAATGATTGCGCATCACTCGTTCTGACTGTTGCACAATGATTGTGTAACACTCGTTCTAGCGTATTGCACAATGATTGTGCATTACTCGTTCTGGATGTTGCACAATGATTGTGAAATATTTACTTTAGCTATTGCATAATGATTGTGCAACACTCATTCTGGCTATTGCACAATAATTGTGCAATATTCACTCGGCCAGCCCTCTCCGGCCTGATGCACAATGATTGTGCAATATTTTCCCTAGGCCAATCGTCTGCATAATGCGCGATGTTTGCGCATCGTCCAAGGCCATCTACCCAACTTGCCTAATGCACCATGATGATACAACATTGGCTTTAGACCAATATTCCTCTTAACGCGACAGAAGCTTGAGATGAAGCTTCATCTCATGCCATGGAACATCTTTGAGCATGCGCCATGCTAAAAATTCAGGGTGTTATATTTGGTTAAGTCTCGGATCAGGATAGAAGTGTGTAGTTGAGTACCAAACATCATTGTGTTCTACCGTTTGAAGGCGAAGATCAAACAAAGCTTTTGGTGAACTTCTTCAACAAAAGATAAATGAAGACTGAACCACCTATTACTCACGTTTTCACCATTCTATTTATGAGACTATGTCGCATGACTAAAGTGGACTTTGCATGCACAACTAAAATTTCGAGTCAAGTTTATCTTAATTACTTATTCTCGAAATATGCTGACTAAGCTTAAGAAAATTTGTTCAAACTTGATGAATGTAGTTAAAAATAATTTATTGTTTATGACCTAAATTATGATTCAAGATTATCATTTTAAAATGACCTGGAACAATAATATGTGTCATTGATGTTATTCGGTAATGTTTCAAATTGATTATTAGATAGATATAGAACTACTCTAAATCTGGATACAGCACAATACACGTACTGGATTACATACTGGCACAACTGTTACAGGTCCAGAGCCGCAGTACATATACCCAGTACAGGTACTTAGCTATAGTTCGGCAACGACTTTTGGTACACATGCCAAGTATACAAACCCAAAAAGTTCTGTGACTCGTGAACTCAGGTTGATAAACATACCTAGTATGCATACCCAAAAAAGTTATTTGAACTCCTGAACTTGTTTTGTCTTAAAGGTATACAAACCCGGTACACGTACCATGAAAAAATAACTCACAAACTGGATGTAGGTACACGTACTTACCCTGTCGAATATTCTCAGATGCATCATAATTATTTCTATGTGATAATAGGCATTTGAACAACTCTCTAAAAAAATACATTTAGACATATTTAATCACATTTTAACCTATGGTTATGACTCAAGATTAAAGTCTTAAAGTTTTATATGAAAATGGTTAAGCTTATAGTTCGCCTGGCTAGTTTCGGCTAACCTTTCATGAACGAGTCATTGTATACGACCAACATTTCGATGTCTTTATCGTATTCATTAGACTTGTCCAATACTCAAGTCCCTATCTCTGGTCTTGTTCATATTTATGAATGCACAAATTGAATGAACCTAAGTACTAAATAGTTGAAAGAAGAAGTGAATTGCATGAGCTAAGAAATGAACTATACTAAAATGAAAGAATTCAGTTACGGTTCATCCTAACCAGAGTGTATTTTTTTTTGTTAATCTCAAATCAAAGATTCATCTAACGGTGGATATTAATTGCTTGGCTCCAAAGCTACCTTAGCTTAAATCTAAAGCAACCTTTGTTATGAAAGTATATATAAGGAGAACCTCAAGCAACTGGGATATTTGAATCCCCGACATTTTTCTTGTGTTTCCTAGTTGTAAACTAAAGTTTTACCCTCCTTTAAACCCTTTTAGTTTTAGCGACCAAAAAGACTTCGCTTAGGGATTCGTGAAGCCATGTCTGACTATCTTTATCTTGATAGTTTGTATATCCTGATCTTGCTATTGATTGTTGAGTCTCACTCCGATTAGGAAAGATAGATGGAAATCGCAAAGTTTCTTCGTCACAGACTTTGTGATTCCATAAGTATATTCCTCTATAATGATTCTTTGTTGAAGTCAGAGTAGGTTTAACTTGTGAGGTGAATCATAATCTAGGATGCTCTTCGGAAGTCGTAAGTACCGGATTTTGAGGTTTGCTAGACATTGTCTATTGCAAAAGATTTTCTATCTAACCTTGATCTTTTGTGAAAAGTGGGGGTACAACAACCACATCCAGTATTTCGCTTAGCAATCTGTATGGACAAACTCCAATATACTTTCTAAAGAATCAACTGGACAGTCAGACTCAATCTAGATAAAAAGTATATCAAAGAGTTTATATCTCAATCTCTCGATTTGATATATACTCAAGCAAATAGAAATCTTCGAGTCTTTATCAAATACTAGAGAGATAACTTGGACGGTACCAAAGACCAATATCAAGTGTCAATCAATTTAAATCAACAACCAAAAGGTCGTATATTCTAATTGATTGAACAACGCACAACCTGTGATATTTCAATTATATAACAAAATATAACGCGGAAAAGAAATAACACGGACACCAGAATTTTGTTAACGAGGAAACCGCAAATGCAGAAAAACCCCGGGACTTATTACAGATTAAACACACACTGTATTAAGCCGCTACAGACACTAGCCTACTCCAAATTAACCTCGGTCTGGATTGTAGTTGAACCCCAATAAATCTCACACTAATCCAAGGTACAATTATGCTTCTACGTCTCTGATCCCAGCAGAATGCTACGTACTTGATTCCCTTAGCTGATCTCACCCACAACTAAGAGTTGCTACGACCCAAAGTCGAAGACTTTAATAAACAAATCTGTATCACACAGAAAAGTCTATGGTAATAGATAAATCCGTCTCCCACGAATATACCTACGAGTTTTGTTTCGTCTTTTGATAAATCAAGGTGTACAGGAACCAATTGATAAACCGGACTTATATTCCCAAAGAACAGCCTAATTTATCAATCACCTCACAATAATCTTAACCGATGCAGCGAAAAAAGATACTGCAGAATCACAAACGATGAGACGAAGTGTTTGTGATTACTTTTATATCTTGCCTATCGGAGATCTCAATCTCAATCCAATTATTACAATTGTACTCGTACGATAGAAACAACAAGATTAGATCACATAAATACAAGAAAGTAGTATCGATCTGGATTCACAATCCCAATGAAGTATTTAAGTCGTTAACCTGGTTTAGAAGAAGAAACCAAAGGTTAAAGGAGAATCGACTCTAGCTTAGCATAACTAGTATCACACAGAAGGTGTGGGGATTAGGTTTCCCAGTTGCTAGAGTTCTCCCTTATATAGTCTTTCAAATCAGGGTTTGCAATCAATGTTAGCTTGGTAACAAAACATTCGATATTCACCGTTATATGAAAACCTGATTAGATTCAAGCTAATATCTTTCAACCGTTAGATCGAAAACTAGCTTGTTACACACAAATGAAATGCATGTTTCTAGGCTTGTGTAACCGTACCCAAACTTGTACATTTGTTGGTTCAACAATAGTCAACCAAATGGTTAGCCATATGATCACTTTCATATCAACCATATTCTTCTTCACCATAACTAGTTCAAGTGACTCAAATGAACTAGTTAGAGAGTTTTTCAATTGTAAGGTGTTGTAATTTTGAAAGTGGTAGTAAAAGTTCGTTGCTCGGACTTGTAAAGATAATGGATTTTTAGATTTAAAAATATACAAAAATATTAACAATGGGTGCGAGAGGTAACCAAGACACTAGATTCCACTATTACGCAAAATTGATTGATAAATATTTCAAAACTCTATTTTATTCTTAAGTCCTGTTTTATCTTTAATTCACTATCAATCATACAAATTCTCAAATTTTATTTGTAAACTTTAAGCATAGATTATCAAGAGATTTAACCAAGTATAACCTATCAAACTGAATAACAAATAATTAAGACAATCATTCAAATAATTTAAAACTCTGCAAAAGCAGCGATTAGGTGAATTATATAATTAAATGAAATAGTTACCCATTTATGTTGCGTGAATAGCTTCCTCCATTGCCTTGGTTACGAGGGAATTAGTCTCTCATCATATTGGAAAACCTCTCAAAGAATTTCATTGATGCTCAAAAGTGTTTTACAATGAAGAGAAAGATAAGTAAATAGTATAAAACAGGATTCTGCGACCCACAGAAGGCGTCCAGAATCAACGAAACAGATATAGTGATGTTGGTACAACGACTCAGTCGCGGAAAGGAGTGGAAAAGTGTCGCAATAAAGCGACAGTTTTTAACGACTTTCCTGCCTCGTCCAATGTTCTTCGTGTTCTTCAGTTCCAGCAGCAGCAGGAACTTCTTCACAGCTTCTGGTTCTTTGATTTTTACGTCTCTAACTCTCTCCCAACTCTCGACAACCGTTCTATGACATCCCAGAAGCATTTATATAGTCACAGCACCTCCAAATCTCCGCCATCAATTCGAATAATCTTCCACTAATGAGTTTTATTCTCGGAAAATATTTTCTACCAGAGTTACATAATTATTTCCTTCTTTACCTTGTTCACGCGTCTGCATGGTGTTGACATTCTACCATCATGTTTATTACGCGTCTCTGATGAAGTAACGCACGCTGTATACACACGAAATCATTCCAAAGATAGCTAAAAATCCCGAGAATATCTTCCATGTGACGTGCTTTCCCTGTTTTTCTTCTCTCGGATTAACTATCCAATTTGGATTGAAACCAACACCCGTATGACGACTGTTAAGCCCAAATAAACCTTTCCGAAGAATTACAGCGATTTAATCTCGCTAAAACACTTCCAAATCACGAACCAAAAATCTGCCAGAGAATAACTTTCTTTTCCCGCCAAAAATTGATTTTGAATTTTGAGAAGATGACCTCCCCCTATCCTGTATATGTGTCCGAATAGCAGATGCCTTGGGTGACCTGGGGGTGCCCCTTAGTAATTAGGTTACCCCTTATCCAAACTTGGGAGTCCAAATAACACGTGTCCTCCGGGTGCCATAATCAACTTTTCGAGCCGAATTTTCCAAAAATGTTTATTTCCTAAAAATACATAAAAACACAATATTAGTATAAAAATAGAGTTCCAACAATACAGACATTGAGGACAAATTAGACACAAAAATGTGTCTATCAAATACCCCCAAACTTATTATTTGCTAGTCCTCGAGCAAATTTATTCTAGAAAGGAAAATCATTTGAACCCCTAGGTGGCCCTAGTGGCGGAGTGTTGTCTCCGGAGGGTTTACCAGAGGTGTACCCACAAAACCTTTACTCCAGACCCTAGCTATCTACAACGAACCTTGGAAGGCACTAAAGAATCTCCTTGGTTGGCACACAATCATTGACTATAGGAGGAAGTACCCTGATGTGAAATTCCAATTGTTGTACACGAGTTTTCACTCAAGCATACTAAAATTCATATAAGTGACAGAGCTCTACTAAGATAGTTTCACGATGGACATCATACTCGGAGTCAGACTAATCACATGAAAAGATTAAGAAGATGGAAAAAGAAAAATGTAGATGGTTGAAAAGTGAACGGTGTTTCTCATATCTGTCTGAAGGCCTCTGCCAAGGTGAACCTAACCTAAATGACTGAGATACCGGTCTGACTAATATTAACACACTGGCATATACAAGGGAATCAGTGGTCAATAACTTAAATCTAGATCAACAAACTGGCAAATACAAGGGAACCAGCAGTTGACTACACATAACAATAACCCTTTTTTTTTTTAACTTAACGGCATGAATAGATCTTTTTGATCCAAGCGCATGCTTCTTGTCAGCAGATTACACGATAGTTCCCACGGGTCCTGCATTCCACGCTTGCTTAGGCGACGGAAACAGAGAGAACACACGCATATTGCTATCCAAGTGTTAATACTTATTCCGATTGGTCTAACTGGTCCGGTCTTTTTTTTCTTTTTTTTTTTTTAAAGGTAACTCAGTCACTCTATTTCACCCTAGCAAAGGTAACAACTTGAATCGTGTGCCCCACCAAATCACTTGAAATAAAAGAAAAAAAATAGAAAGTGAAAAGGACTCGACGAGATATGGCGAAACTATCATGTTATTTCTAACACCTGAGCTCTGTGCTTTTATGAATAGACTTTATAGATGTTTCCATCTAGTCAGATTGGTCCCTCAACTGCTAAAACAAAAATGTTTCCATCCACTTAGATTGGTTAGTGCTATCCTTAATAGGCGTAAATTTCTAGGCTCTGGAGTTTACTTATTGCAACTAAAAAGTTTCTCCCATACCCCCAAACTTAAAATTAACATTGTCCTCAATGTTCTAAAGATGAAACTAAAAGCATGAACAAGGAGAAACTGTTACCATTTGAAGCAAAAGAGTTAAGGAAGGATATTACCGTGTTGCATGAGATTGGGTTACCTCTCAAGAAGTGCTAAGTTTAAAGTCTTCATCCAGACTTAGAAAAGGATTGGTCAACTCGAACCATAAAGTAACAGTCGAAATAACTGTGGGTCTTCAAAACCAAAAAGAGATGACCATAGGAAACTGCAGTGAACCAAGAAAATGGACAAGAAAAGCATGCCCTTACCTAGTTTCCTGAAAACTATCGCTAATTGCGGTTCAGGTTCAGGTTCTATGAAAGGGTCTAAATAGAATATTTTCATTGGCTGCGTTTCTTCATAGGTTGGATCCAAATTATTAGGTCCTAGAGTCTGGAAAAACTCAAATAAGAACTTGGAATCACAAAGTAATAACCTAAATAATTGCGGATCCTCTAAGTCAATCAGATATGACTTACAAAATTGACCATAATGAGAATAGTGGTCATTCTTAAGAAAATGTGTCGATTCTAATTTCCTAAGGCATTTAGGTTTAGTCTCACAACTTAATATTCGACACATTTGGAATATAAACGTTCCCACAGTTGGAAGAAAACTATTTGGTGGGAAAACAAAGTCAATCTGGGGATCATATCCTGGGAAAACCACATCAACCAGAGGATGGGTTTCTAACGACTGAACTTCTTCCTGGATATCATTAGGTTCGGGAAAACGAGTATGAAGGTAATCTTGTAAAATTGTCGAGGCAGAGATATCAAGTCCTAAGTGAAGGGACTTTCTGAGAGTTAAAGGTAAGGCACTATGAAGGTGATAATCACCCCCAAACTTAGAGTTTTTAGTGTCTCTAGATAGACTAGTAACAATCTCCTTAATTTCTGGATCATTAGATTCTTGAAAATGGTCAATTGATTCTTCTAATTTATTATCAGGTAGTGCATCTTTACTCATCTCTACGGGTCTATCTTCTTCTTCCAAGACTATTGTTTCTAAGCCGCTAGACTCTAAAACAGTATTTTCGAAATGAACCCGTTCCTCTAAACCACTATCGGCTCCGTAATCAAAAGGAAAAACTACATCTTCTAAAACGGTGGTATCCCTAATCAAATCCTCGTCCTTTTGAATAGGTGAATAATCATAAAAATTATTTGGATTTGAACTAGAAATAATATAATCATTATAAAGCTCAATTGGATTAATAGATTCCTGATCACTATGCCTACATATTTCAGATTCTTCATTACTACTATCCTCATCATCATAATAGTACAAAGATGATTGAACCTTATCTAAATAAGTAGTGTCTTTTATTCTAACGTCGTCCTCTAGATTGGGAAAATATTCACTATTGATATCAAGGGTAGAATTGGAAACACTATTTTGGAAATTTAGATTATTTCGAGCAGCATTAGCTAACTGTTCATTTTCTGCCTCTAAACGTGCTTGAATTTCACTGAGCGTAACACTTATACGTTCACAAGTCTCATTGAATATCTTAGACCGTTGTGTACTCTCTTCTCTTGAACTAACTGCACGTTCATACTCCCTTCGAATTTGTTGGTAGGTTTCTTCTAGAGATTGAACAGGTTTAGAAATGTCATAATCAGGACTAGTTTTTAAGTAATTTTCCAAAAACGCATGACTAGTACTATAATATTCCTGATTTTCTTGCTCGTAAGACCAATTCGTGTGTGGATAGTAATTGGGCTCACTATGATATGAACTATAACCTTGAAAAGGTTGGCGTTCCCAACTACTATTCCCACCATGGTCATAAAACTGATGATGTCCATATTCAAATTCAGGTCGATACTCATTGTATTGTCTTCTATCATACCAGTTCGACATTCTTAATTGCAAGGGAATTCTACACAACCACAAACAAGGCCGACTCGATTCCACCAAAACAAACCTAAATATTTCTAGCAAACAAAAAGCATGATGGCTCCACTTAGATTGTTTCTAGACCAGCTTCTATCTTTCGAAAGGGAATTCGTTGCAATTTGAGCAAACCCCTCTGGAATCAATCTGAGTCAAAGTAAGTTGAATTGAGGCGAGGGAAGCTCAGTGGAGCTTTGATACCCAAGGCCTCACCGCTATCACAAGGCGGCGCAGTCACGCATTCAAATCACAGAAACCATCATGAACTTTGAAGTGTGCTTAAAGAGCAACCAATATTTTTCGAACGAGTTTCCTATTAAGCTCGTTACCCTATCGGTCTCGTTCTATTCCAAATTTTAAAGCTTGGGTTCGCGTTAGGTTTCGTTTTCCTAAGGAGGGCAAGAAGGGAACGGTGATGAAATCCGAACCGTTATCTTGTTTAGACCAGGCCTTGCCATTTACTAGGAAAATAAAGACAGTCCGGTTCGTCCTCAAACAATTATCACCTTAAGGCAGACAGTAACCCGCTTGCAGGAGATTCGCGGGTGTTTCGATTGGACTTACCTCACGTACCAGACGGGCGAGGAACCGTTGTCGTCGACTCGGGCCACGACTCCTATGCCGTGTGCGAACCCGAGGGGCCGAGACGATATAGTAATCGTCGTCCCTCCCTGCACACAGTTTATATAATAATTTTTTTTTTTAATAATAATACCCTTCCGTAGGGTTAAAAAAAAACAAAGTCCAATTGTTTAAAGTCCAAATTCCAAAATAAATAAAATACATTTTTCCTCACACACTCTAAAAAAATTAAAAATTAAATCCTAAAATTGTCCTTTTTTTTCTTCTCTTTTCGCTTTTTGCTTTAAGATTTTTCCTCTCCAAGTCCTTAGTTTTCACTTTGAACCTGCAAAATAAAGACAAAAAGAAACGTAAAAAGGAACAAACAATTCTAAAAAAAAATAATAAACCTAAAAAAAAAAATCAATCTATATACAAGTACGCGTCGGCGGCGCCATTTTGTTATAATTTTGAAAGTGGTAGTAAAAGTTCGTTGCTCGGACTTGTAAAGATAATGGATTTTTAGATTTAAAAATATACAAAAATATTAACAATGGGTGCGAGAGGTAACCAAGACACTAGATTCCACTATTACGCAAAATTGATTGATAAATATTTCAAAACTCTATTTTATTCTTAAGTCCTCTTTTATCTTTAATTCACTATCAATCATACAAATTCTCAAATTTTATTTGTAAACTTTAAGCATAGATTATCAAGAGATTTAACCAAGTATAACCTATCAAACTGAATAACAAATAATTAAGACAATCATTCAAATAATTTAAAACTCTGCAAAAGCAGCGATTAGGTGAATTATATAATTAAATGAAATAGTTACCCATTTATGTTGCGTGAATAGCTTCCTCCATTGCCTTGGTTACGAGGGAATTAGTCGCTCATCATATTGGAAAACCTCTCAAAGAATTTCATTGATGCTCAAAAGTGTTTTACAATGAAGAGAGAGATAAGTAAATAGTATAAAACAGGATTCTGCGACCCACATAAGGCGTCCAGAATCAACGACACAGATATAGTGATGTTGGTACAACGACTCAGTCGTGGAAAGGAGTGGAAAAGTGTCGCAATAAAGCGACAGTTTTTAACGACTTTCCTTCCTCGTCCAATGTTCTTCAGTTCCAGCAGCAGCAGGAACTTCTTCACAGCATCTGGTTCTTTGATTTTTATGTCTCTAACTCTCTCCCAACTCTCGACAGCCGTTCTATGACATCCCAGAAGCATTTATATAGTCACAACACCTCCAAATCTCCGCCATCAATTCGAATAATCTTCCACTAATGAGTTTTATTCTCGGAAAATATTTTCTACCAGAGTTACGTAATTATTTCCTTCTTTACCTTGTTCACGCGTCTGCATGGTGTTGACATTCTACCATCATGTTTATTACGCGTCTCTGATGAAGTAACGCACGCTGTATACACACGAAATCATTCCAAAGATAGCTAAAAATCCCGAGAATATCTTCCATGTGACGTGATTTCCCTGTTTTTCTTCTCTCGGATTAACTATCCAATTTGGATTGAAACCAACACCCGTATGACGACTGTTAAGCCCAAATAAACCTTTCCGAAGAATTACAGCGATTTAATCTCGTTAAAACACTTCCAAATCACGAACCAAAAATCTGCCAGAGAATAACTTTCTTTTCCCACCAAAAATTGATTTTGAATTTTGAGAAGATGACCTCCCCCTATCCTGTATAGGTGTCCGAATAGCAGATGCCTTGGGTGACCTGGGGGTGCCCCTTAGTAATTAGGTTATCCCTTATCCAAACTTGGGAGTCCAAATAACACGTGTCCTCCGGGTGCCAAAATCAACTTTTCGAGCCGAATTTTCCAAAAATGTTTATTTCCTAAAAATACATAAAAACACAATATTAGTACAAAAATAGAGTTCCAACAATACAGACATTGAGGACAAATTAGACACAAAAATGTGTATATCATAAGGAAATCTTATGTAACTGCGCAAGACACAATTGAAGCAAAAACGATTTGATTCACTCGAATCGGTTCATGAACTATATAGCCACGGTTTGCAATTTGCATTCCTTAGTTTATATAAGAATAAGTATACAAACATCGTTTTTAGATATAACCTACTCAAGTTCGCGGACTGGGTTCGCGGATTTAAGTTCCCGGACGGAGTTCACAAACTCCAAAAGAATTTCTCGGGTCGAGAACTTCCGCCAGTTCGCGGACTGAGTTCGCGGACTTGGCTCACGCCACTATTCTGGTTCTCTTGATCAACAAAGTTCGCAAACTTCGGTTCAAGGAATAAGGACTTATACATATATGTGTTTCCACAACAATGATTATATCCTCCAATGGTTATATAATCTAAACTCTCATTTCAATCATTGAAACATTCTTAGAGGACGTTGATATTTTATAGTTGTTATTCACAAAATATTTTTCGTCAAAGTAAGCAATTTTCAAAGTGATTGAAACTTGTCATGACTTTCGTCACTAGGTAAAGATGAACTTGGCTAAAGCGAAAGCTTACCATCACTTATTTCGAGAAATAGATAGGCGAGATAAACTCGGCTCGAAATAGCAAATATGTATAATCTAAGTCTATGTAGAAAAACGACTTTTGTCTCAGGATAGGAGATGAATAGACTTTTAAGTGATAGATAAGTTCAAGTCTCCACATACCTTTTAGTCGATGAAGATCCACCGGTTCCTTGAGTAGTCTTTCGTCTTGTATTATGATTGCCATGGAGTTCTTGAGCTCAACTACACTTTATATCCTAGTCCGAGACCTTAACTATAGTAGACTAGAAATCAAGACTTATAGTTTTGATCACTAACATTGACAAACATGCTTGAGATAGCAATGCATGCGAGTTCGACCGAGCAATGCATGCGAGTTCGACCGACCAATGCTCTAACAATCTCCCCCTTTGTCAATTTTAGTGACAAAACTATCAATACATATGGAATACAAAAAATAAATAAATTAACTTTTGTAGCTCCTATTCCACATGTCTAATCTTCAACATTACACGAAATCTTCGTCACTTCCAAGTACTCCAATGATCCCAAAGTTTGTAAGTTCAGCATCATCGTTGTTGAAAATCCGTAGCTATAACAACGAGAAAACAAGAGTTCTCAATCATTGTTATATAGTGTCATAGTATCATTACACAACGTCAAAGTTCAATTGTATCACAACTTCAACAGCAATACTATGGTGATATGTATCACTCCCCCTTAGTCAATACTCCATCTCACATGGAAACCACTCCCCCTTACATAGGGATCCAAAAACCATATGTATTTGTAGTGTGAACTACATATTAATTCTCCCCTTTTTTGTCAATAAAATTGGCAAAGGTACAAGAACGTGATCCTAATGAAATTTCCGAAAGAGATATTTCTTGACCAAAAGAAAGCAAAATATCAACTTATTTAGATTCAATCATAAAGCCGAAGCTAAATGCATTCATCAAGGAGTTTATAAAGATACAAGATAACCCCTATAATATTCCATAGCCGCACTCCCCAAAAAGATTTGGCAATTAAGCACAAGTTCAATTAAGAACTCTCCCCCATAAAATGTAATTCCCGAAAGAACAACAAGAGTGACCTTAATTTCGAAAGAAAAGAAGGAATTCTTTGGACATAACAAATCTCATACAAGTACGAAGTTGAATCTAAAATACTCAATTAAATTAACCACAAGAGAACCCATGATTAATTTAATCGAAAAATGCTCAACATAAGTGAACTTATGGAGACTCAAAAAAATACAATTAGATTAATCACAAGAGAATCCGTAATTAATCTAATTGAAATACACAACCAAACTGATCACAAAAGTAATCAATTTAATTGGTCATGCTCATCATAAGAAAACTTACGGAGCAACAACTAAATAACCAAACAAGATGATTAATTTAGTTGAATATGCTCGAAATAAAGTACCTCATGGAACAACAACTAAGTTAATCATAAAAATAATCAACTTGGTCGTTTAATGCTCAACATAAGACACTTGACGGAGCCTCACAGTAATACATAGAATATGGAACAGGGAAGATCAATACTACGGAATACACAAGGATTCATTCTATTTTCCATCGCTATTCGCATAACGACATTCAATAGACATAATCCTTGCAAACAAAAGATTTCAACCTATCTTCCATTAATAATTGACATGATAGGATTAACTTTTGTATTTGTCAAAAGTCTATTCATTGTTTTATCAATACATGCATATCGACATACGAAAGACTTTACTTTTGACAAGGTATGGGACAATCATAGTTCACATACGCAAACACACATATCCCATAACAATATTGCAATATATAAATCCATAAAGATTAATACTGCAAAAATCTTCTTCCAAACTAATTTAGAATTTAAACCAATAAATCTAAAAACATTAAGATGAAAACGTTGGACATAGCTATGTGTAATCACAATAATGGTTATTCCAAACTCTAGTTATTCTTCTAAACAAAACAAGTAAAATAGAAGACTTACTAGGCAATAAGACCTTTGAAGAATTCTTTATCGTCTCCGAACTCCTTGTCGTCAACAGCCATTGGGACATAAGGTTCATTAAGGTAGGATTGTATATCAATAAACCTTCTTGGTTGATAATGTCGAACCAGGGCCTTCTGAATCTCATTAGTTTTATACACAAAAGCCTTTATTTGTTGAATCTCCTTTCGCATCTCCTTCAACACTTCAAGAACGTCAGAAAACTTCTGAGAGTTTGAAGGAACGGCTCTTGGCTTCCTCACATTCCTTCTTTTTCTTTTCAAGGTAGGAGATAACGGAGATTTCTCTTTTTCCTTCATGATTGATGGCTTAACAATCATATTAACATCTTTTCCATCAGAAGACATCATGCTTGGAGTATCCATATCGTATGGGTTTGTGAGAGGAAATCACAAATTGAACTCAACAAGTAGTCTTGAGATAAAAAAAAGGTTTTGAGGAAGGAAAAAGGAATGTAGGGTTTCGAAACCTTTAAACAGGTTCGTACACGTCCAACTCACAACCCTATAAAGAGTAGAATTATCGATAATAACCCTCTTTTGTTGATAGACAGGGAAGAACAAAAACTAAGAAAAGAAGAGAGAAAAAAAAAACTTTTCCTAAAGCCTGAGAGGTACAAAATCATTGTCTCTTTTGATCAGGCACATGAGACAAGATTTCCAAAACAACATAATCAAGTTGCGTTGTGGTGAACAAAAATTTGTCCACCATTTTCCTCTTGAGAGGAATCCACAAACCTCTGTCTATCAAAATGACTCGACCATCCTTTCTTCTCTAATAGTCTTGGTTTATTCTTGGAAACTAACTTCTTAGACGAAGATAAAATCCTACATACCTCAGCGGTCTTCTGAGCAAGTTTAAGCTTATTTGCTAAATGATTTGCTCTTCGTTGAAGTTTTTTGACGTGCCTCAATTGGTGTTTGTACTTGTAACACTTTGAAAGTTCATGACCCTTTAGATAACAATACGATCACGTCAAACTAGGATAAAAGTCAGGCTTCTGAAATTTGCACGCAGCTAGACACATGGTGGAACCTGAAACATTACAAACAAAGATTCCAAGAAATGGGTCAATTTTTCTTCCAGATTAGTTGGGTTTTCTTCTGAAAGAATATCGAGATTGATGTATGTATTGCTACAGTTATCAAAATCAATATTTTCACCAAGAAGTACAACACTTGATTTCTCGTCTTCATTAGAATCATAGTTGTCAGACATTTCATCAAGAGTTGCAGCAAGACCTTTGTTCCCGGTGTATTTTCTACGATTTGGGCACTCGTTTACAAAATGACCAGATCCCTTACACTTCAATCACTGAGGCATATCCTCATCATCAGTTTCATATGTTTCCCTATTTTTAGGAGGAATACGATTCTGAGGTTTAACTAATGCTTTAGGCTTATCTCTGGAGAACCGTTTACTTCTCTTCAACAGAAGACCCCTAAACTGTCTTGTGATCATCGAGACCGACATGTCAAGATCTTCATCTGATGAATCTGTCTCAGAGTGATCATCTTCAGAGATATACACTTTTTTACTCTTATCAAGTAATTTAGTGTCATTTTGTGCTTTGAACGCAACATCCTTAGTTTTGGATGAATGTTCGTGATCAAAGATCTTAAGCTTCCCAACCAGCGTATTTCTGGATAGATTATCAAGGTCATTTCCCTCAACGATGGCATGCTTCTTAGAATTGTATCTAGATGGCAGCAATCTGAGAATTTTCATCACAATGTCCTTTTTAGGAATAGTCTTACCTAATGCAAAAGATGCATTAACAATTTCAGACAATCTGTGATTAAACTCATCAAATGTATCTTCATCTGCCATATGAAGGGTTTCCCAATCGGAATTAAGGTTTTGAAGCCTAGCTTCCTTTTCACTAAAGTTACCTTCGAATACGGTTTCTAAGATATCCCACGCATATTTAGACCTCGTGCAATTTGACACATGGTGCTGAAGATTTGGGGTAATGGCATGTATGATGGAATTCAAACCGTCGGAATTTTGCTTTGCAGCATTTATCTCGGCAGGGGTGTATTCACCAATATCTTTGGGAACGTTTACATCTCCAACTGCCACGATAGGAGCATTATAGCCATTAACAACATATACCCATGATTGAAAATCACGTGCTTGAAGAAAAGCTCGCATAACAATTTTCCACCATAAGTAATTAGAGTCATCTAAGACTGGTGGTACGTTAATTGAGATAGCACCTCTATCCATAGAGTCAGATCGCTACAAAAACAGACTTGTAAGGTCTTAAACGTGTTTGCCTGCTCTGATACCAATTGAAAAAACGGGGGTACAACAACCACACCCAATATAGCAATCTGTATGGACAAACTCCAATATACTTTCTAGAGAATCAACTGGACAGTCAGACTCAATCTAGATAAAAAGTATATCAAAGAGTTTATATCTCAATCTCTCGATTTTATATATCCGCAAGCAAATAGAAATATGCGAGTCATTATCAAATACTAGAGAGATAACTTGGATGGTACCAAAGACCAATATCCAAGTGTCAATCAATTTAAATCAACAACCAAAAGGTCGGATATTCTAATTGATTGAACAACGCACAACCTGTGATATTTCAATTATATAACAAAATATAATGCGGAAAAAAAATAACATAGACACCAGAATTTTGTTAACGAGGAAACCGCAAATGCAGAAAAACCTCGGGACCTAGTCCAGATTAAACACACACTGTATTAAGCCGCTACAGACACTAGCCTACTCCAAATTAACTTCGATCTGGACTGTAGTTGAACCCCAATCAATCTCACACTGATCCAAGGTACAGTTATGCTCCTACGTCTCTGATCCCAGCAGGATGCTACGTACTTGATTCCCTTAGCTGATCTCATCCACAACTAAGAGTTGCTACGACCCAAAGTCGAATACTTTAATAAACAAATCTGTATCACATAGAAAAGTCTAAGTTAATAGATAAATCCGTCTCCCACGAATATACCTACGAGTTTTGTTCCGTCATTTGATAAATCAAGGTGAACAGGAACCAATTGATAAACCAGACTTATATTCCCGAAGAACAACCTAGTATTATCAATCACCTCACAATAATCTTAATCAATGCAGCGAAAAAAGATATTGAGGAATCACAAACGATGAGACGAAGTGTTTGTGATTACTTTTATTTCTTGCCTATCGGAGATCTCAATCTCAATCCAATTATTACAATTGTACTCATACGATAGAAACAGCAAGACCAGATCACACAACTACAAGAAGGTAGTGTCAGTCTGGCTCCACAATCCCAATGAAGTGTTTAAGTCATTAACCTGGTTTAGAAGAAGAAACCAAAGGTTAAAGGAGAATCGACTCTATCTTAGCACAACTAGTATCACACAAAAGGTGTGGGGATTAGGTTTCCCACTTGCTCGAGTTCTCCCTTATATAGTCTTTCAAATCAGGGTTTGCAATCAATGTTAGCTTGATAATAAAGCATTCAATATTCACGTTAGATGAAAACCTGATTAGATTCAAGATAATATCTTTCAACCGTTAGATCGAAAACTAGCTTGTTACACACAAATGAAATGCACGTTTCTAGGCTTATGTAACCGTACCCAAACTTGTACATTTGTTGGTTCAACAATAGTCAACCAAATGGTTAGCCATATGATCACTTTCATATCAACCATATTCTTCTTCACCATAACTAGTTCAAGTGACTCAAATGAACTAGTTAGAGAGTTGTTCAATTGCAAGGAAATCTTAAGTAACTACACAAGACACAATTGAAGCAAAAACGATTTGATTCACTAGAATCGGTTCATGAACTATATAGCCACGGTTTGCAATTTTCATTCCTTAGTTTATATAAGAATAAGTTCACAAACATCATTTTTATATATAACCTACTCAAGTTCGCGGACTTAAGTTCCCGGACGGAGTTCGCAAACTCCAGCAGAATTTCTTGGGTCGAGAAGTTCCGCCAGTTCGCAGACTTGGCTCACGCTACTATTCCAGTTCAAGGAATAAGGACTTATACATATATGTGTTTCCACAACAATGCTTATATCCTCCAATGGTTAGATAATCTAAACACTCATTTCAATCATTGAAACATTCTTAGAGGATGTAGATATTCTATAGTTGTTATTCACAAATTATTTTTCGTCAAAGTAAGCAATTTTCAAAGTGATTGAAACTTGTCATGACTTTCGTCACTAGGTAAAGATGAACTTGGCTAAAGCGAAAGCTTACCAACACTTATTTCGAGAAATAGATAGGCGAGATAAACTCGGCTCGAAATAGCAAATGTGTATAATTTAAGTCTATATAGCAAAACGACTTTTGTCTCAAGATAGAAGATAAATAGACTTTTGAATGATAGATAAGTTCAAGTCTCCACATACCTTTTAGTCGATGAAGATCCACTTGTTCCTTGAGTAGTCCTTCGTCTTGTATGATGATTGCCATGGAGTTCTTGAGCTCAACTACACTTTCTATCCTAGTCCGAGACCTTAGCTATAGTAGACTAGAAATCAAGACTTATAGTTTCAATCACTAACATTGACAAACACGCTTGAGATAGCAACGCATACGAGTTCGACCGAGCAATGCTCTAACATTTGATCAAAACTTAAATCACATATAAACTTATCTATGGGAGGAAGATTGGTTTAAAATCTTCAATTGAGTTGAAGCAACTCTTAGGCGGTGAAGGACGTCAGCTAAGGGAATCAATTGCGCAGAGTCTTGCGAGATTCAAGAGGCATAAGGAGCGCGACTGTAACTGAATTACTGTGATGATGGATTCAGTCTCCACTACATTCAAGTCTGAAGTTTTGACAGTATGCTAGAGTTTGTAGCGGCTTAATACAGTTTGGTGTTCAAATCTTGACAAGGTCCCTGGGTTTTTCTGCCATTGCAGTTTCCTCGTTAACAAAAATTTCGGGTGTATGTGTTATTTATTTTTCCGCATTATATTGTTTATCTTTATAATTAAAATATAACATGTTGTATGTAAATCAACGAAAGTGGATATGTCCATCATAATTGTTGGATATGACTTGATTGATTTTGGATATTGATCTTTGGAATCGTCCAAGTACTCTCACGGTATAATTAGGTTCACGGACTTGTCTCCATTTGCATATTGATTATGAGAGAAAGAGATATAAAATCTTCATATAATTCCTGATTGAGATTCATTAAGTTGTAACTCTAGGAATTATATTTGAGTTTAGTCCATACAGGTTGTCTAAGAAAAAGTTGGTGGTGTATTTTGGTACCCCCCCATTTTCAGTAAGTGCGAAGAAAAAAATCTAGGTATGAGATGTTTTGTGAGAAGAGATATTCGAATGGGTATAACAAGCAAAAATATGGTAAATCATAACAAATTTGATATACCACGTTGGATGAATTATCGTTCCAATATCTAGTAACTAAGTAATCGAATTGCCGATAAAAATAACCATGATAATCTGATGCACCACTGCAAATAATTGAAGCCAACTTGATAAATATACCAACATAAGTTCTTGTTTATATGATGGGACATTGCTACGTACAGATGCTCGACAAAAATTAAAGAAGACAAGCATAATCATTAAAATAAAAAAGAAAACATAAAGAAAGGAAAAAAGGTGAATTAAAATTTGGGATTAAAAAAAAATCATGGCGAAAAATAACTAGTAACAAATTACGACAAAGATTGACAAGAGAAACAAGGGAGCACAAATTAATAGTCAGAATACCATTAATGGTGCAAGGATAAATCAGTTGACTTTTGCTTGACCTTATCTCTACGTATCCCAAGTTACAGTTTCATTCATATGATTTGGTTAATAGTCAAAAGTTTAAAAAATACGATCCATTTACATAATTTAGTCTAGTATCTAAGAAGATACGATCGTTTGGATGATTTATCCAATTTCAAAAGATGGATTGAAAAATTGTTAACTATCATAAACTACTTACGTGTAAACCTCTATGTATACACTTGTTTTTTTTCTACGTTGGTGCGAACTTCATCGTCTTCAAATCTCGAGAAACCGTTTTTTCTTTCCTTCCAAATGATTGCATGAATATCCAGAAAATTGTTTTCATTGACTTTAAGCTTCCTAAAACCTTATTTGTGCAACCACCATATATACATTCATTTATAAAGAAAATCTATTTTTTTATTCTCTGTTCACGAATATGTGTAAAAATCCCAAGCCTATAATTTGAACTAAGAATTTTTTTAGACGGTTAATTTTCCAGTACACAATGTGATGAGACCAGAATAAATCCAAAAAGTAAATTTACCAATGTGACCCAAGCATGTCATGTAAGCAAAACTTAACATATCGACTAAAGTTTATCATGTGACCGGAGGAAATCCTATATCATATTATTACTGGTCTTATGTGGCACACAATCTCTTCAAAAAGATTCATAGCTGGGGAAAAGACCTGAAATCCCAACTTATGAGGTTTTAGGGATAATCGGACTCGAACTGATGATTTACACCACGTCAATGTGACACTCTACTGCTGAGTTATATCCCTTCCATTCCCCATCGAGAAACAAAACTGACCAATCCTAAGGGAAAGGGTCGAGAAACTCAACACCGTTATTCCTTCAATTTAAAGCCATACTTCTAACCAAAAACCATTGACCAATCTTTAACCTGAGTTTATGAAGCTTGAAAAGACATCCATCAAATAAAGTAAAACTCATTTATGGACAAAGCTTTATAGAAACCTTCAATAAGGGAGAAGCTTCACTCATATTTAAACCATGTAATACGAATTGTTGAAATGACCCAAACACTTTATTATTTTTAGTTTTCTTTTTCTGGTTGTAGGATCAGAATCTCGCAACGACAATATTTCAGCGAAATTATCAACAACACAATACAACAGCGTCGCAGAACAATTTCAGGAAGAATAAAATAAATGACGTCAGCTAAGATCACGAGAAAGATATGATAGTCCTGCGAAAATTAGAGAGCTTGCAAAATTAACATTTTTAAGGTTGCGAGAATGTTGCAGACCATACCCGAAAATAAAGGACAAATTAGCTGTCATCCACTATGTATTTCCTTATAAATAGTCGTTCAAGTTGTAAAGAGAAGGAGAAATATTTTTTGAGTAAGAAACAAGTAAATAGGAGAGAGAAAGTATAGAGCAGAGATCATTCTTGATTTCTTTATCTTTTCTTGTAAGAATATTCAAAGATTGATCAATAAAAATTAAGAGTGTAAACCTAAAAATGAGTTGATTAATAATGAAATCATATGAGGGGTGTATTGTATGATTTCCTGCAACTACATAATGGCGCTAGAAACAGGGACCTTGAAGATCGAAAGTTGAAGATTATTGTTGAGAATATTCAAATCAAGAAAGTGATTAAATCAATCAGTGAACCAGTTAAAAGAAAGATGAATAGAATTAATGAAGATGACAAAAGATTGGAGTGTAATATGATAACAAAAACGATGATTAATGAATTCCATGAAAACATCAAAGGAAGAATACATAAACGAAATTTCAAAGGAATGAAAGTTATGGCGGTAGAAAAGACATCACCCTTGAAAGATTGGGAAAAGCAAAAAATTACATTCATGGCGGCAGAAATACCAAAAGAAAATTTGAACCACACATCTCCATTGGTTATCACAGTGCCTATTACGCGAAAAGAGAAGGAGACAACGTCAAAATCCACAGGAGAACGGATATTGAATAGAACTTTAATTGATACAGGAAGTTCAGTGGATATAATATTTTATCACGCATTCCGGGGAATGGAATTTAAAGATGAAGAAATGTCCAGTTCAACATATTTTGTTCACGGCTTTGGAAAATCCACAACAAAACCTAAAGGAGAGATAGTAGTACGAATTCCACTTGGAGAAATCGAAACACATGTAACGTTGTGCGTGGTGGATATGGAATCGCCATATAATATGTTATTAGGAAGACCATGGATACATGCGATAAAAGTTGTGGTATCAATGTTGCATCAATGTATTAAATTCCCCACACTAAATGGAATAGGTGAAATCAGAGGAGATGTTGACAATGCGAAATTATGTCATCAAATTGAAGTAAAACATTATGAAGGACGAGCAAAAAAGAAACAATTTCGCAGAAAGTTGGCAAAGGAAGCAAAGAAAGAAGAAGAATTTAGAGTATATATGATAAGGGCAAAAGAAGGCAAAGGAATACCCAGCGAAATTTCGGAAGAAGGAGAAGGACCTATGAAAACAATGAAAGAACCAACACCAATGGGAGAACCTAAACCCAGTTACGCTGCCGCAGAACCAACAAAAGAAATAAACGTTGGGACTATAGAGGAACCTCTAATATTAAGAATTGGAACCAAAATGGATATGGAAGAAGAATAAAGAACTGTTAACTTGTTGCGAGAATATAAAGATGTTTTCGCAGGAATCATGGATGAGATACCGGGAATAGATCCATCAATTGCATGCCACAATTTGGAGATTAACAAAAATGTGAGACCATTTAAAAAGAGAATAAGAAAAATTGAAACAATTTACCATTCCCAAATAGAAGAAGAACTACAGAAAATGCTTGATGCGGGAATCATAAGAGAAGCTAAATACCCGGAATGGATAGCGAATATGGTCATTGTCCCAAAGAAAAACAAAGGAATCAGGATTTGCATAGATTTCACTGATTTAAACAAAGCTTGCCCCAAAGATAGTTTTCCGTTACCAGATATTCCTCAAATGGTGGAATCCGCAGCGGGAAACGATAGGGTATCATCTTTAGATGGGTACAAAGGGTATAACCAAATCCCTCTCGCTGAAGAAGATCAAGAACATACTGCTTTCTTTGCCCCTAGAGGTTTATATTGTTACACGAAAATTCCATTTGGTTTGCGAAATGCGGGAGCGACATACCAAAGAATGGTAGAGAAGGTGTTCGCAAAATGGATACACAAAACATTAGAAGTATACGTGGATGACATGTTAGTAAAGAGTAAAGAAGATAAAGACCATGTACAAGACCTTAGGGAGATTTTTGAACAAATGCAGCAGTATAACATTAAATTGAATCCTGAGAAGTGTACTATTGGAGTTGCATCGGGAATTTTTTTAGGCTACATTGTATCAAAGGAAGGAATACAAGTTGATCCAGAAAAAGTGCAAGCAGTTCGTGACATGCCAACACCAGCAACAATAAAATATGTACAGAAGTTGAATAGGCTTCTAGCTTCGCTGGGGAGATTCATTTCGCGATCATCAGACAAATGCAAATATTTTTTCGATATACTCAAGAAGGGTGCGAAATTTAAATGGACTGATGAATGTGAAAAAGCTTTTCAAGGGATCAAAGAACATCTTATGAATACAACTATTTTACAAAAAGCAGAATCAGGAGAAGAATTATTGATCTATCTTGCGACGACGTCGCATGCATTAAGTGTTGTGTTATTGCGAGTAGACGCAGGAGTGGAGAAACCCATTTATTACATTAGCAAAACTTTTAATACTGCCGAGAAGAATTATTCAAAGATTGAAAAGTTAATCTTAGCATTCGTTTATGCATCATTTAAGCTCCGCATATACTTTCAAGCACACAAGATAAAGGTATTAACAAAAGTACCAATTGAATCAGTGATGAAGAATTTTAAAAGATCAGGAAGAGTGGAGAGATGGAATGCACAAGTAGGCCACTTTGATATTAAATATGAAATTTTGTCTTCACCAAAATCACAAGTTGTTGCAGATTTCTTGGCAGAATTTCCTTTTGAAGAAGATGAAGCAGTTAAAGAAATGATGGATGTAGAAGAAGAGCATAGAGATCCAAAATATTTATTAATAGAACCAAATAGATGGGAGATATTGGTAGATGTATCATCAAATGGAGAAGGAAATGGAGTTGGAATTGTTTTAATTCCGCCAGAAGGAATAAAGATGGCTTTTTCATTTAGATTGGAATTTGCATCCACTAATAATGAAACAAAATATGAAGCTGTGATACATGCCTTCAAATTCGCAATAGAAATGAAACTAGACAATGCCAGGATCACTAGTGATTCGCAGCTAGTTATTCGCCAAATAAAGGGAGAGTATACCACAAATGAACCATCCTTGAAGAAATACAAGAATCTGGTTGAAGAACTGTCAGCGAAAATCCCAAAAATAAAATGGAGGCACATTTCAAGAAAGGATAACAGACTCGCAGACGCTTTTGCTTTCATCTCAAGCATGATGACAGATCCAACTGCGAGATGCATAAAAATACAAACACTTCTGTCACCACCAATCAATAAAGAAGAAGAAGACGTGGATGTGATGATAATAGACAATGAAGAAGAAGAACAAATGAACCATATCGCAGACTGGAGAATGGAACTTCATGCATATTTGGCGAAATGAGAAACACCAGGAAATAGATTAGAAACACACAAGTTAAAAATCCGTGCAAGGAATTATGAATTAAGAGATGGGTTACTATACCGAAAATCCTTTAATGGACCATCACTCAGATGTTCGACACGAGAGGAAGGAGAAAAGGTGCTAAAAATGTTACATAGTGGGGATGCTGGCAATCATAGTGGAGGAAGATCCTTGGCACATAGAGCAAAAATGCAAGGTTATTACTGGTCATACATGCATGAAGATGCAAAATAAATATCAAGATGTTGCGAAGATTTTCAGCGGCATGGAAAGAAAATACATGCACCTAGAGCACCATTGTCATCTTCAACCAGTGTGTGGCCTTTTGGAAAGTGGGGCTTAGATATTGTGGGGACATTTTTACCAGGATCTGGACAAAGAAGATACTTAATAGTCGCAACAGATTATTTCACAAAATGGACAGAAGTGAAGGCAGTACAGCATATTCGCGACAAAGATATCTTTACATTCATATTCGAAAACATCATTTGCAGATTCGGAATTCCTGCACAGTTGGTATCTGATAATGGGAAACAAACTGAAGGACAGAATATAGAAATGCTACTTAATGCATTCAAGATAAAATGTGGAAAGTTTATTCCTTTGTATCCACAAGCTAATGGGCAAGTAGAAGCAACAAACAAAACAATTGCAGATATACTAAAGAAGAAATCGGAAGGACATCACAGAGCATGGTGCGAAGAAGTACATATTGCGGTATGGGCTAATAATACAACTAGAAGAGAAGCTACTGGAATGTCACCTTTTTGTTTAACATATGGAGTTGAAGCGGTGTTACCAACAGAAGTTGTTATTCCGACAACAAAAAAAAGAAGCTTGGGAGAAAAATCTAAGTGCGGGCTTGATTTTAAATAAACTTGATGAATTAGAAGAAAGAAGAGAAAAAGTTTTACAACATATGGAGAATTATCAGCGAAGATATGCCCGAGAATATAATAAACGTGTCAAAATACGCGAATTTCAATCAGGAGATTTAGTTCTGCGAGAAACACCAATATATCATCGAGAAAATGGTGGAAAATTAGCGAAAAAATGGGATGTACCTTACGTTATTAAGGAGATAGTTGGAACAGGAGCTTATAGATTAATGAATCCAGAAGGAAGAGATGTTGGTCATAGATTAGACAGACCATGGAACTGGTTCTACTTAAAAAGATATTATTCGTAAGAAGCTTTGAGTAGTTATGGATTCTGAAAGAATAATTGCAAGATTACTCATATCAAAACAAGATCATGAAGTGCGAAATTTTCGCAGAGATAATCACAGAACAATGACATAAAAGAAAGGGGCGAACCTTTATGGCGTACACCCTAGTTCGCAAATAAAATTTCGCAAGAGGCAAATGTAAGACCTAAAGTACGTCATATTAGGGGGTACCTGTTGCATGGCTCAGGGAAAGGCTACACCGCCACCGGAACCTGAGTCATGGAGATTTGGGGTCAATAAAGCCCATCCGGGAGAGGCACCTTGGATTCTCAGCTTAAGCATATGACTTTGGTTGGGCGACTAAGGTAATAAGGAATCTCCCAAGGAGTGCAGATCTGATCAAGGCGCCGAGGTACACGGTTGAGTCAAGAGTGTCAGGGACGTTTGAAGCGTACCTTGCCATTCTTGACAAGTCTTGGCTTATACTGCACTCGGCCTGAAGAAAGCCCCACTTAGGGTGCAGTCTCGTAACCATAAGCCCTATAGGTAAAAGGGATAAGAGGCTGCAAAAACAACTGGTTGTTGTTAAGACTGGATGGGAGGAGCTAACCTTGTATGGTAGAAGTACGCCTCCTTGAAGGGGCAACCAGGGGGAGATAAGGGCTGCACCCTCCATTAGGGAGCTGATAAGTGTATTAAGACGCAAATGTCATGAGGCTTTTTATTCGCAAGGATATTAAGGCTTGTCATATTTTTGCAACAATCCTGAAGAGGCAATAATACAAAATAAAAGGATAAGACGAGATCAATGGGTTTTCGCATGAAAGTGCGAAGACGTCCTGCGATTTCGTCGCAAGACGGCAATGTCACGGGGCTTTATTTTCGCAAGAATATTTAGGTCTGTCATATTGTCGCAAAATTCCTGAAGAGGGCATAATACAAAAGAAAAAGTTAAGGCAAGATCAATGGGTTTTTGCATGAAAGTGCAAGGACGTCCTGCGATTTTGTCGCAATGACAAGAGGTGGCATAATAAGACCTTAAATTAGGAAGGCAAAATAAGACCACATGATAAAACAAAATATTTATAAGTATTCGTAACGGATTATTTTTTGCAAGAAAGATAATGAGAGGCAAGTATGGGAATCAATACACAAGAAGCATTATCTTTCTCATCAACAAAATATTAAAAGGAAAAGTTGATCCCAAAGTTGGTTGAAAAATGTAACTCGCAAAAGTGATAAAAATAAGGCAGTTCAAGAAGACAAAGCTAGATAAGAAGCTCAAGCTTCAGTATTAATTTCAGTAGCAGGAGATAACAGAAATTCTTCGCCAATATTCTCGCAAGCCTCTCCTTCATTTCGGTTTTGATCTTCGCCTTGACTAGCATCTTGATTATCGCCAGCAATTACTTCTTCAGGAGAAATTTCTTTCTCATTTTGATTAACACCAGCAGATGCTTCTTTAGAAGGAATCTTCATCTTCCAAGAAATTATCCTCTGCACCGCTTTCGTAATCATAATCACTATCAGCAGGACGAGGAACTTCATCATCATCTACTTCTAAAGGATCAATTGATGTAGGGGGAAGAGATTTGGACAATAAAATGTCATTTAGAAGGACTTCATCCCGGAGATGAACTTGACGAAGAAGTGCTCTCTGATGATTCCTATCTTGAATATCCTTAAAATAAGCAAGATAATCAAGTCTTCTTTCTGCTCCGTCGCGAGAACCAGTAAGGGCAGAGACGAGCAATGCATTTTCTTTGCGAATTTTGGCATATTTAGCCTCCAAAACAGAAATGGAAGAATGAAGATTCTTCTCAGACTCTGCGAAAGATAGAATACAAAATTTCATTAAGATGAAGAATTTAGAAACATATGACAAAGAAAAGATAATTAAGGCAGTCAAACTATTATGACTACCTTCCTTTTGCGAAATAAGGTGTTGAATCAAGGACAGACAACTATTCTCCTAACGGTCCATTGCGTCATCAAATTTATCTCTAACTAAACCTTTAAGTCGAGACTGAAGATTTTTCTCTTTAGAAATAAGAAAGGCATTTTTCTTCGCAAAAGAAGAATAAGATTCTTCTAATTTGGAATATTGTTCTTTAAGCTGATTCGCCTTTACACTTAAACCTATTCTACCTTGAATGAGTGTACCTCTTTCAGCGATAGATGACTTTGTTACTTCTTTAAGTTCATTTCTCAAAGAGCGAAGAGATTGCTCTTGGTCATCACATACTTTTTGAAGAATATTAAGTTGTTGCGAAGATATCGCCATCTTGTTTAAATAAGTTCGCTTCTCTTGAGATAAGCTTTTATTCTCATCTGATAAAGTTTACATCCCTAAATTAGCTTTAGTTAAAGAATAAGAAAGACGAGATACTTAATTACTTAATAAATCTTGTCTTTGAACTAATTGGGTATTTTCATTGGTAAGATTATTTATACGATCAAGAGAATATGAATAGAGGTTATCTAATTGGTTATATTGATCCATCAAGATTTCTTTATCAACACGGGCTTCTTCAACAACAGATTCAGATTGATATCTCTCCATTATTCGTTTCTGGTTTAAAGCTTAACATGCGAAAGAGGGATTTCAAGGATAATTAAATATGGGAAGGATAAAACCATTAAAAAGGCAAATTAAAGACACAGATAAGAAAAATCATACCTCTCATTTCATCATTCTTCTTGCGAAGATTGTCACGATCCAGCAAAACATTCTGAAGCTTCTGATTTTCGAGACGAAGAGCATTACATTCTTTTTCCAAAGCTGTCTGTGAAGCAGCTCTGTCGACCCAAATGCTTGCTCAGAATTTCGCAAACATTAGACTTGATATGATCAATAGAAGACTTCTTGACATCATCCAGAACATCAGATAAAACTTTGAAGGCAATATCTATCCCTTCCACGGTTTCTTTCGAAAGAGGAAGAGACTTAGGTAGAGAAGTGGTAGAGATAGAAGGTTGAGAAATATTCTCAATGGGAAGAGAAGAGGTTTCATTCATAGAAGGATCAACAAGGGGGGTATCAATCATTGAAAGGTCAGCTGAAGAAATAAAGTCTGAGGCAGCTTTTTCGCGAATTGGATAAAGGTTTATCTTGCGAAAATGTCGCAGGAAATTTAGAAGAAATGAGTAAGTGGAAGGGAACAGAAGTTGGAACAGTTTTAAGGTGGCGAGATTTCTTGAGAGGTTTATTAACATCTTTATCACCCTGCGAATTACAATCCAGATAAGAAACAGAGGCAACGATATTGTTATTAGAAAAGGATAGCGTTTCTTACTACCTTCTCATTCGCAGACTTTCTTTTATGCGTAACAACCTTATGCTGCGATTTGGGAATGTTAGGGTTTTGAACTGTAAATCTAGTGTTGGAGGCGCTTTTGCTGAAATAACAAGAGTATGGGAATCACATAAAGAACATCAAATAAGGCAATAAACAAGATAAATTTCAGATATATTAAAGAAGAAAAAAGAAAACTAACCTTGATGAATCCATGGAAAACAATAGCAGGGAGATTGTTTCGAAGAAAATTACGAACTATGAAGATCTGCAAAAGAAATAGTATGAAGATGAAGAAGAACTTAAAAAGATTGAAGAAGAAAGAAGAAAAGTTGCAATAATGGAATTTGCAGAAGTACGATGAAGTTGCAGAGAAAATAAAAAGAAAGAAAAAGAGAATGAGAAGGAATATATATAGAGGGAATTTCTCCTCGAGAAAATAAACACGATTAATACGGAAAGATATAAGCGGTTAAAAAGCAACGGTTACAAAAGACGTGTCGAGAAATAGATGGAAGAAATAATATGTGTGATAAATGCAGAATATGAAGAGGAGAACAGCTGCGGTATTTCTCACATCATTCTCTACTTCGCAGAAAAGATATGAGAAGAGGCAAGATGTAGGATCAGAATCTCGCAACGACAATATTTCAGCGAAATTATCAACAACACAATACAACAGCGTCGCAGAACAATTTCAGGAAGAATAAAATAAATGACGTCAGCTAAGATCACGAGAAAGATATGATAGTCCTGCGAAAATTAGAGAGCTTGCGAAATTAACATTTGTAAGGTTGCGAGAATGTCGCAGACCATACCCGCAAATAAAGGACAAAATAGCTGTCATCCACTATGTATTTCCTTATAAATAGTCGTTCAAGTTGTAAAGAGAAGGAGAGACCTTTTTTGAGTAAGAAACAAGTAAATAGGAGAGAGAAAGTATAGAGCAGAGATCATTCTTGATTTCTTTATCTTTTCTTGTAAGAATATTCAAAGATTGATCAATAAAATTAAGAGTGTAAACCTAAAAATGAGTTGATTAATAATGAAATCATATGAGGGGTGTATTGTAGGATTTCCTGCAACTACACTGGTATTAAAGAAGATATATAAATTAAGATTAGTTACTACAATAGTCATCCTCTACCAGAGTGGTAATGTATTTTGGGAAAACATTTGAAAAATGAAAACTGATTGCATCATCTTTAGCTTTTTATTGCAAGAGTATGAGCTATATTATTACCAAGCTTGTTAACAAACTTGCAAAACCAAAATATACTTGTGATGACCCAAATCATAAACCTGCTTAGATAATTGGATTACAATCTAATTGAGGAATCAATTCCAAATTGGCGATTTTAAGAATCATAATTACATAATGTAATCTAAAACCAACTTGAACCCAACACTATGATATTCATAAGTGAAGAACTCTCAAATGATGTTAATATATTAGTATGTTGTTTTACAAAATATAAGAATACACATATACAAAAGAACCATAAATGTAACAGTTCGTTAACTCCTTAAACTACGAAAACGAATATCCTCACGTGCACCATTTCTTATGGTAACTAAAACTGAAGTGGGAGCGAGTGAGCACATCATTTCAAAAGGGTTCTCAATGAAAACACATAACTTTCAAGTAATCACTAACATGCTTCACAATTCTAAAAGAATATAAATCTATAGAAACAAGAAGAAACTAATCATTCGGCTATTTATGCAACATGAAGCAAGTGTCACTACTCTAACCTCTCCAAACTCATTGGAGAAGACGACGCGAGGGCAACCCTAATCAATAATAATAACATCGTCCACACATAGTGCCCATACAAACCATGATTCAAAATATTACCATCAAGATCAGAAAGTTAGCTAGACAAACAAGTATAATATGCACACGAGTGATTTCCCCAAAATAAAATAATATATATAATAGTGAAACGGGGAAGAAGCCGCCCTACTAGGTAATATTAAAATGGGGAAGAAGACGCCCTATTATATATTAGTTCTATACTATCGAAACCGGGAAGAAGCCGCCCTACTAAATATATATTGAAACGGGGAAGAATCCGCCATACTTAACTTAGCAAAGAGCCGTGGGGAAACCATACAACGCATATTAGCGCACATCAAGACACATACAAACATTTACATAGATAGTGAAACACACAAACATTCCAAAAGTAACAAAGACTCGTCATGCTCTCAGATAGAAAGAAAGTTCAATAATTACAAGAAGGTTACAGAGTTCCCACCTGGTTTGATGACAAGCCTCGCCTACCTTGCGCTCTATGATCCATTAGTTCATCCGTCCCATTGATTGTTGTTAATAAAGACTAACTGTAAATCACATAATCACTCCAAGAGTTTATCCAAAAGGTTCATAGAAGGTTCACAACATAATTTCGTATAATTCTCTAGTTATGGACTAAGTGAACTATCTAATGATTCTTGTTAGAGCATTGCTCGGTTGAACCCACCAAGCGTTGGTATGTCAAGTTTGGTTGTCATATTTTAGTGAACCAAAACTCATTTAAAGATTCGCTTGATTATTTATTATAGTCATCTTCGTATAGGTTAGCTATAAAGTTATTAGGATATCAGACTTACAAGTATTACTCGAAGACTTTAAGAATGCGAAGAAGTAAAGAGCTACATCGACGACATCATCCTTCCTCTTGAGATTAGTAATATTTTGCCTTGAATTGTTTCATTCCGTATCTTTCAAGTCGTGCTATATTGAAAACATAAGATGTGAATGATTATACTCTAGTTAGACGTAGTATTAAGGAATTATAATACGAAGTATAACGCCTATCTTTTGAACTTCATATATAAGACATCGATATAATCGTATGAATGCTATTATGATTATGTATGGGTATGGGTGAAGATTTCGTCCTAGGAAACAATGTTTTACATTCGTTTAAAGGAAGTACAATTCATAAACTTGTTTTGTGAATCGAAAGGGAAGTCACTAGGCTTATTGGTATTTGTTATTCATTGCAAATCTTTGGATTACCAATATGTGTGTTTAGTATAACCGCTCATAACTTGTTTATGTATCTTGGTAAAACTATTCACAATGCCTAACTTATGTATCAGTATGACTTTTATTAGTGAAACCAATCTTAAGTAATCACCTGAGATGGTATGATCGATATTTGTAATCGGTGTGACCATTCCTAGTCACTGGGTAATCGATCCTAGAACTTGGTGGGACTAATCACAAGATGTGTAATCGATCCTTGTAGTAGGTTAACAAGTTTTAGTAATTGGTGTAACCGATCCTATAAATTGTGCAACTGATCACAAGTAAGTACCATAAATAAGTGGTAACCGATCCTGGTACTTAGTTAGCCATTTTATGGAAACTAGTGTAACCGATCCTAGTAGCCACTTGGAGGTAGAACCGAACTTTGTGTTTGGTAGAACCGTTAAACCCAGCAATGGTGATTGAATGTTTTTGATAAATCACATAGTTCTTGGAAATCAGATGAATCAATTCTAAACTCGTTTGGAAGTGTGGCAAATCGGTTCCAAGATTGTAAATATGAAAAAAGGATTTACAAAGTAAAGATGTCGACATACTTTGAACATGTGCGGTAATTCTTATTTATTATTGTTCAAAGATATTCCATAATAACTAAAGGAGAATCCCGGATCGAAATAAATTGAGAATCTTTTAATTAAGGTTTTTAATTTTATGTGCTTTTAATTTCCAGCAATTAAATGCATATCTTTAGAAAATAAAAATTGGTAATGTGCATTTACTAATTAGAGATTTTCTACTGAGATTTCGGTCAATATTTGGACAGAGCATTTCCAGGAATTATGAAAACCGATTTTGGCTTTATTGCATATCTTTGAGAATATTCGGTTTTGGAAATTCCTTGGTGTCCAAACTTCCTTGGTCTATCAATATTGAAGTTTGCATTTCGAGCAAACTAATCCTCAGAGCCAGCAAAACTATCTAGTTGTGTTGTTACTGGTAGAGCCGTCTATTCAGAGAGGAAAGTACCCTAATTAGGCGAAATCTCTTACGACCATTCGTTTTAAAAGACTTCTTTGGGATTGAGAAGCTCTACGAGTACCGTTGGTGGGAAACTAGATAATTGCAGTTTATTATTAGTTTTCGATTGATTTTATTGACTAACAATTGTTGAACTTTGATTGCACCTAGTTTGTTTATGCTTGGGAATCTTCTCTTCTGATATAAGATTCACTCAAACTAGATCGAAGTATCGACAGGGATCTTTAGACTGTTTGTAGATCTAAAGACGTCTTGTGATAATCCATCGTTAACAGACTCCGTTTTGTGTGTGATTGATCACAAGAGATTCAAGTTGTTTGTGTGCAGGTGTTTATTGAAGTTCTAAGAATATTTGAAGAGAAAAAAGATTTTTTATTTGAGTTCATAATCTTTGGTGTGCACAAAACTTGATCGGCTGGGGATCCAACTATAATCGGTTTATCTTTTGATAGATTGGATTGATTAGTTGGGTTAGGTAGATCGGCATCAATACATTTCTTTGCGATTCATAGTATTGATTGCATAGTCTAAACAATTACTTTGGTAGTTGTTGAATAGATTGATCTAGAACCCGACAAAGGAGTTTATTGGTTAAACGGAAGATCCTTTTGCCAAACTCATATCACGTTGTTTGAAAAGAGTTGTTACCAAAAATATTTGTTGTCTCTTTACTGTTTGGAATACGAACCAAAGGAATTGTTCCAAGTGCGTGACTTATTGCAAGTTGGAGGCGCAGGGATACTGAGGGAACTAGGTGAACTATAGGTTTAGTTGCTTGATCTCAACTATACGAAGTTGGTTTAGATTTTGTATAGCGGCTTAATTCTGAGAGTATTCAATTCTGGACAAGGTCCCGTGGTTTTTCTGCATTTGCGGTTTCCTCGTTAACAAAATCTTGATGTGTCTTTTACTTTTCTATTTCCGCAATTATAATTGTTTTTATTATAATTAGAAGTAAAATACTCAAACGTTAATTTCCTAATTACTTGATAGCCATCCTATAGTGTTTGGTTAAGTCCGAACCTATTATCAACACAACCTCAATTCAAACAATACCCATCTAAGTTTTCGTAAATTGTAACCAATTAAAAGAAAATAAACAAACAAATCCTAATTACCTTCTTCCTGAATTTCATGTGTTAGTATCAACACCAGAATCAACGACCTCATCATTAGTTGTTCTCAAATATGCTTTATTCTTTATTTCACGATCTCAAACTCATTATCATGCTCATCTTCATCGATTCACAGAGAAACCCTAATTTTAAACTTACAACAACATCTACTCTTTCTTCTCCCGAGATCAATTAATGATCGCTGTCGTAGGCGTCAAAAATAAATTACTTTCTCACTACTCAAAATATAAAATATAGCAAGGGCAAGAAAGGATCGTTCCCACAAAGAGGACTAAGGTTTTCAAATTGTTTCGGTTTCTTATAATAACAATTGGGGGGTTTTCTGATTTTTATAAAGTAAACTAAAATAAAAGAAAATAAAGAAAAGTAAACAAATTAAACAAGAAAAGATATTGGTTAAGGATTTCATTTTCAGTCACAAACATGTTCTTGTCTCTTAATAACTAGAATTGATATTTAATCTCTCATTATCAAAGGCCCTAGGATACCTTGATCGCAAGAATATCCCGCTAATTTCCTCTTGTCATCAACAAACACATTAAAAGATGTGAATATGAATTCTATCTAAGAGAACAACCTAACGTGTAAAAGCACTAATCAAGCTTAATTCCCTAGATGCATTAAGTTCTATGAAATCAGACCAATCAAAGCAATCGAACGTGTAAAAGCACTAATCCGATTTAACAAAGGTCATAAATCACTTGCGATTACTAGGATGCATCACTACAATCAATAACCACAATTATGCTACTTACATTCAAGGTATACCACTTTTGTGTATAATAAACCCTAAACTAGCAGTAGATGTGAATGCAGGTTCAATCAATTGGCCACTCAACTAAACAAGCAATCAAATCATACATGACGATAATTCTAGTGAATCATGATCGATAATTATGAGACAAAACTAATTTATTGAACAAGGAACATGCTTTGTGAAATCAAATTAATCCATAACCAATAATAAGATTAACTCATGTTCATGAAGTTCATAACAAGAATAAAGAGAAGAATCATGTTTTCTAACCCTAGAACAAAAGTAGAAGCAGAGATAAAAGATCACCCTTTTATGCAGAGAAGGGTTTCCTTTTATAGCACCAAACTAAGCCTTCCAAATCTCGGTTGTGTTGTCATGTCCAAACCTGCCTAGCCCATGCTCACGCCTACAACCAAGGCCTCAAACTAAGGCCAACGACTTGTTAAAGTTGTCGGTCTTGTGGAACTGACAAGACATTAAGCCTTTCTACCTTCACCAGGAAACGACATAATTCACTCTCCTTCCCTGCATATCTGCCATACAAGTATTCAACCATTCATACAATCGCAGAACTTGTTTTCTTCATTGTTTTCATGGCAACAGCTTTATCACCAGCAGAACCAAGCCACTGACATACAACCACCAACCAAAGCTTCATTCAATCCTGCAAATGCCATATATTCTCTTCCCTGAAACTGTAGCTGCAACCTTCACCAATACCTTGTTCAAACCCCATCTAATCCTGTAGCAATTCATCACTATCAACTGCAACTGCATCTTCTTGCCCTTTTCTTGTTTCTCAAATTTATCCACCAACTCTGCATTTCATTTCATGTCACACTGCAATGTATCATTCACAACACCAAAGCGCAATTCAACTTCGTATCCACCAGACTTCAAGCCTCGAGCAGTCACTGTTCAATTAATCTTCTCAGTTTCATTACTAGATGCACATTTGTCCTAACATCCAGCTACTTCAGGTACAACTATTCATTTCTGCAGCTTACATATTTCAGTCTCAACCCACATTTGCACCTGCAATGAACTCTATAGCTTCACCACCAGCAACATCTGCATTTGCAACATTGCAGCATCACATGTAACTCCAGTTGCACCACTGCCTTGGCTTACACGACTGCAACTCCAGTGTTTTGACCTCAGCTCTCAGCTCCATTGCTCCAATTCAATCCCTCTGAGAATTGCCTTCATGCCATACTTCCGCTACACTCCCTGCAAACTCAGACCTGCTCATACTCTCATTAAAACTGTGTTTCCTTCTTTAGTTCAGCTCATTGAAGCATCACCAGTGCACCTGCAGGTACCATTGTCATAGCCATACTCACTTCTAGCAGACTCACCAGTTCAAACCTATTTCAATTCTCAATGGAAGCAACTACAGCCGCATCTCGTTGTCAACTACACTACCATTACCTCCTGGAAACATTAACTTCACCTTCTCGGATTCATACCTTGCTCAATTCCAGCAACTGCGAACTGTTATCAACACCACCTACATCTTCTCAAGCACCAGTTCCAACCCATTCTGCATTTCAGCTCACAGCTCCCATGACTAGCAGCCATAGATTCAAACCAAAATTTACTCTCTTCACTTATAACTGTAACAGTTGCCTCAACCTGTTCTTTCTCATCACAAACTCTTGTTTCACTCCATTGATGCTTCAATTAACAGCACCAGACCCATAACTTCAGCTGCAATCTCACCTTGTTCACTACATCAAACTCCATTTCTTCCACGGCATCAGACCACTAGTTTCCAACTTCAGTCCCACCTCGAGCTCAATCAAATCCCATCTCTTTCTGTCTAGATCCCCTTTTCTTCTCTGCATTTCTTCTCATAACGATATTAGAACTCGAAACTGATACAAACCCCTGAAATCCATTGAACCCATCTCTGCAACTTCAATCACCACCTTTATTCTCCCACTCATCCATTAATTCAGCAACAACAACTTAATTTCTTCGACCTACTCTTCTCGACAAAGCAAACTTCGTAAATCTGTTGTTGCTTTCTTGACTTAGCCTCAGAGATCTCTCTAAACCGAACAAGCACATCTTAGATTCCATTAAAGTCGCCATTCTTCCATCGGATTCATCCTCAGCAACAACCATTTTTCTCTTCTGTGAATTTCAGGGAAACTGTAATGAAGACAGCCACCAATTCTCGATCTTAGGGTTTTGTAGGAACAGAAAATGGATATATCCACTCAAGTGCAGTCGATAAGGGCCACCCAGTCCATACATGGCATGTCGGTTCCGAATAACCGACAACCTAAAATTTTTAATTAACTCAACTGTCAGTTATGGAAACTGACAGTTCATTCTTCATCTCCTTCTTGCGCAACCTAGCCGCTCCAAGTATAGCTTGCCTACGAATTGACCTTTTTGCACCTTTTTGCTCCAAATGGCTCCAAAGTACCTAAACACTCAAAAGTAAACATAAAATACATAATTTATAAGAAAACTCGCAAAGAAAGCATAAACAATAGATAAATATCAAGGTGTTTACAACACCTATTAATCAATATCAACACCAATTTTAACAATCAGATCCTGAAGTTTCCCCTAAGCTTATTTTCAATTTCACGTCCTCAGAATCATCTCTCAGAATCGCCAGAGAGAAACAAAGAAAAACAGAAGAGAAACAGATGAGAGAAGAAGAAAAAAAAATAAGAAAGAAGAAGAAGAAATAAAGAAGAGTTTATCTTCTCGACCCGGTCTAGATAAGACCAAACAAAAATTTATGAGACATCCGTTGAATTGGATAAGGGCAGCCCCAGTCGGTCTAATGGCAAAAAGACTATTTTGCAATTCTCAGTATTCTGATGATTTCTTCTTTGCCCGGTATCCGAATGACACGCTCGAGTAGTCCATCTCGCATAACTTTTCGAGACCTATCTAACGATATTAGTTTCGTATCTAAATTATTGTTAGATTAACTATATTAATTTAAATTTATATTAGCTAATAGCATTAGCGACTAAAACGTCTCTTGACTGGTCTAATAGCGTTGACGAGCCTGAGGGTCCTTACAATACTGTTATTAAATTTTTGTTTTATGAAATGAACAATGTTTTGATTGAACCAATGAACCTGCAGCTCCTCCTCGTTGAGAGATTTTAATACAACTTCACAATCAACTTCAAATATTGCATTAATAATTCCCAGTTCCTCCATCCAGTCCACTGCTACCTCCATTCATTGATTATGATTGAAATGCTTCACCGTGATTCAAATATGTCATGAAACTAAAATTTATGATTGTCCCAGTTATGACTTTAGATCAACCCCAAAATTGAATTTGTAAGGCCGGTTCCTATGGGTGTGGCAAACTTGAGAGTTTGTATTTTTGCACCCACTATGGAGCTGGCAAATAGGCAAACTGGCCTGGCTAAGTGGAAAATTTGCCACTTAGCTAGGCCAGGTCAAGTTTCTACCGAGCGGTCGAGACTCGACCGTTCGGTCAAGACTACACCGTCAACGGCTTTTATAGGACCGGCCGGTCTAGTCTACACCGCTACGTAGAATCTGATCCAATGGCCATAAATCTTCCCCCCCTACAAATACCAAATTCCTCTACCATTTTAACTCACACCTTCTTCCTATTTTCTTAGATTTTTCAATGGCTCAAAACATGTCTATGGCTCAATTCATAGAAGAGCAACATGCGGCCGAAAATCAAAGAGTTGAACTTCGAGCTAGTGTGCAAAATGAAATAAGAAGAGCCAATAGTTGGAGAGTTGCACAGCGGCGCAATTTTAGCACGTTGGAAGATGAATGCATCTGCATGAATTATGTTCTCTTCACTAATCATCCAATCGTTGATGGCGCATTACCGCTTATTCCGTTTTGGGGACGTGTTTTACTGAAATTTGAAGAAGAAACAACGAACCTCAATAATCGTGATTTGATGGTGTTGAGTGCTCGGTTCTTCATAATTTCACAGAATGTTAACAAGTATATTGGTATGATAAGGGAAGAGGCTCGAAACATGAGAAGTGGTGAAACCCTGCTGGAGATTGATCAAAGATGTCGTGCAAAGTGGCTCCGTGACAACGGAAAGAAGTTCCGATATGCAAGTTGTTATGAAATCTTAAAAGTGTTGCCCAAATTTAATCTAGCTTATCAATTCTAAGTTCTCAATTTTAACTTATGTAGAAAACTTTAAATGAAGATTATTATTTAGCAAACAAAAGTGCAATTACATTAACGACTTAAACAAACCACGATTCATATTAACGATTAACACTTATCTATCAAACTAACGATTACCACCAAATATATAATCCCCTAAGCCTGTTTGATCTTGTGAAAACTCATTATTTGGACTCTGAGATGGTGGTTGAGTAGCATCAGGTGATTCATAATCTTGAAATGGTACCAGAGCCATTAAAGAATTTCTTTTTGTGAATGAAAAACTGAAGGGAATGGGGGTATTTATAGGCGGTAGAGCACCGACCATGGACGGTCGAGTTTAAATCGCTAGCGGTGTAAATTAGACCGGGCGATCGAAAAGAGACCGCTAGCGGTGTAGTCTCGACCGCTAGGTGGAGACTCGATCGCTTATCTTTTTTCTCATAGTGGCGCGGCCAGTTTGTCAGGCCAGCTGGCATGACAAATGGGTGGGTTAGCCACCCCATAGGAACCGGCCTAATACCAAACTAAACCATGTTTTGCTGGTACCGTTTGACGGTTTATATTTTTTTGTACATCGAGATCGATTGTGTTCTTTACCAACATCGAAGGGTACCTGATAGTGGTGGAGTATGAAGAATTGAGGTGGACAGGCCAACCACGTGATTTTTCATATAACTAGGTCCAAGTTACGTATTGACGGAATCTGAATTGGGAAAATTAGGCTAAGGCCCAACCCATGGATAACCCATAATATGAGGCCCCTAGTTAAAAGAGTTTTATTACTAGGCCCTGAATTAAAAAAAAAATTAACTCGGTTGAAATGACCAGAATAACCTTCACTATATAAGTATCTAACCTAGGTTTTCTATCAAACCGACACATTCATTTCATTTCAAGAGAGAGAAACTGAATCTCACCTGAGAAAACTGTCGGTCGAAAACCTTCACAGAAGTGCAGAGAAATTCGTTTCAGATATTTTTTTTTGCAGATCGAAGAAACGAAAAACTAAAACAGGTAGATTTCGGTCAAATCTTCTTCTTCATGTTTAATCTTTTCTTCTTCTTCTTCTTCGTGTGTAACATGTTTTTCGATCTGTTTTTTGAACTGTTTTCGATCTGTTTAATCTCAGTAAATTTGATCTGTTTTGCGATCTGTATTTGATCAGTTTTTGATATGTTAAATCTCAGTGTATTCGATCTGTTTTTTGCTTCATTCGTTGTTTGATTCAGTCCTTTTTTGATCAAAGAATAAGACGAAGAAAGAAGAAGAAAACGAAGAAAGAAGAAAAAGACGAACTGAGGTTTGAATCTGTTTTCGATCTTCTACTTTTCCTCTCTGTTTTTAGGGGTTAGGTTTACTTGATGTTTTTTGTTCATGTATCATCTCAATCTCATGTTAAGGAGTTTAGTACTACTGGAGATTGATGTTTTCTTACTTTTTAAACTGCAGATTCAGATTCAATTTACATTTTGTGAAGTAAAATGGCGCGAGGAAGAAGAAATACCGCTGAAACAGATACTGCAATAACAGGTATTAAGAGTTGAAATTATTTGATGATATGTGTTGTTATGATATCATGATAGTAAAAACTATACATGCGATTTTGGTTATGATGATCTAATGTAAATGCTTTTAAATGTATAACTATGCAAACAAGGGCCTGTGTAACTATAAGTTACACATTCAAAATCTCATCACCAACTGTGTTGTGGTTTTTATACTGAGTGTGTAACTTGTAGTTACACATACAATTGAACCTTTTTAACTGTAAGTTACACATTCAAGATGTCACCAATGACTTTCAAAGTGGTTGTGTAATTATAAGTTACACATTTAGAATCTCATGTTTGTAATGCATATGCATGTGTAACTATAAGTTACACATTGAAAATATAACCACTAACTTGCCAAGTGACTGTGTAACTAGAAGTTACACATGCATAATAACATCACTGATTTTCCAATTGCCTATGTAACTAGAAAGTTGCACATGCAAAATATGACCTACGACTGTATTGTGTTTGTAAATAATAGTTACACATCAAAAAATGACGCTTGTAAACCTTCATATGCATGTGTAATTTAAGGTCACACAACACGGAATAGAATGATTCAGTTTGTGTACTTGGCAAATACACATAGTGTGTAACATGATTTTCATTTTGTAGTTAAAAATGAGTGTATTTGATAAGTACACAACATACTGACTCATGTTATTTTTGTGTGTGATGTGTACAGGAAACCTAAGGGAGTCGTTGAATGCAGTAAAGGATTTAGTAAAGGTGATAAAACCTATAGGACTGACTGATAGGGCTCAGAGATATCTTAGGAGAGTTGCTTACGGTGAACTCGTAATGATGTATTACGATGACTATGATACAGTTGTACCAAGTACAACAAGACAGATAAGTACCAACAAACACGGCGTCTTGAAGCTTTTGAACTGCTTTGACATGGATTGTGAGACACCGTGTTCATTCAAGTTTGGTGATGATAAGATTATAGAGTTTACACCGGCAAAGCTGGCTGGTATATTTTGCATGCAGAGGATTGGAAGCAGAAAGGGTCAGAAGCTGTTAAAGTACTATTGTCCTAGTGATTTGACTGACAATGTTTTATACAACAAATTCTTCACTGATATCAAATCTACAAAGCATCATACGACAGTGACTAAGACAAACATTTTAGAAAAGATAAAACAACTTATGGCAAAAAGGAGCAAAAGTGGGAAAAGATAGAAAGTTGATGAGAAGGATCTAGTTTGCTTGATAGGTCTTTATCTTTGATGTGTATTGTTTTTTGGCGACAAAAATGCCAATGGAGTGAACGCGAAATATCTTAGTATCGTTGAAACTTATGATACGGTGCTCAAGGTGTCGTGGCCTGATTTAATACACGAGCACTTGTTTGAAGAAATTCATACTAATCTTGGTTGTTTGTCAAATGTGAAGGCTTGTGTGCAATACCTACTGGTAAAAAGCTTGTGTGTAGTTTCTTATTCCAGCAGTTTTAGTGTTATGTGATGGATATTTTTGTTCAATCGACTAATTAAAATTTATATGTTGCAGTTATTGTTTGCTGAACACACGCCAACAGGATTAATCCGAAAATTTGAGAACCACGAAGAAGATATCCCGAAGATTGGGAGGTGGGATATATACCAGATTTCTGATCACATTTGGAGAACAGACATGACACAGTTTTCGGTAAGAGTTATATGTCAATTGGTTTAGGTTTTGTAAATTTATGGTAATGTAATTTAGATAAAACTTTAATGTAATCAAAATAGTCATGTGTAGATATAAGTTACACATTTAAATGTGTTTGTGTAACTTATAGTTACTCATGCAAAAGATAACACAAGTGAATGCATTTTACATGTGTAACTATAGGTTACACATTTTATATGTGTAACTATAAAATGTGCTTATGTAACTATAGGTTACACATATAAAATGTGCTTATGTAACTTTAAGTTACACATACAACTGAAAATTTGTATATTTAGAATGTTCAACTATTTTTGCTATCTCTTTTTAACCTCTCCATCTGTTAATTGCAGCCAACTCCTAGCTTTGTGGCTGAGTTTTCACAGCTTGAGAAGCATCTAGGTATATCAACAGTGGTACCCAGCAAGGACGACCTGCAAAGTTGGCTGAAAGCGCAAACCATTGAGAATGGCCATCTGAAAGAGCAACTGCAAGCAAAGAAAGCAATGTTTAAAGAAGTGTATGCAATTGCCAAAGAAGAGATATCAGAAGGGGACCTTTCAGGAACAGCAGAATTCATGATTCACAATTTTAGTTGCCAAATTATGCAAGCAATGGGTATTGATCCTTACAAAGTGACCCAGGAAGATTTTATGCAACATGAAGATGCTGGACATGGAGGTACTGTGCATGGAGCTACTGAGCATGAAGAAGAAGAGTTACAGTTAGTTGAGACTGAGCAACAAGGAGATGAAAGTACTGAGCATGAAGAAGAAGAGACCGATAAAGAGACTGAGCAAGAGAAAGAGAAAGATGACGCGAAAACTTCCTTACATGAATAATGTAAGTAGTTGTTCATTTTTAATGTGATTCTTTAACTTGATAGAGGTACCCAATTAGTTGACACTAAGGTCTTTGAACCTTTTTAATTTCATATTTTAGTTGTTCATTTTTAATATGTTTATTTAACTTGATTAGACTTAATAAATGTTGAGTAAACTAATCATATGGATGTGTAATCCCTAGTTACACATGCTATATGCATGTGTAACTTCTGGTTACACTAGTTAGATGCATGTGTAACTCCATGTTACACTAGGTATCCATGCCATATTCATGTGTAACATGAAGTTACACATGTTAGTTATCCAAGCCAATCGATTACACATGATATATATTCTTCTTGAAATTTCATTAAAAAAATTTAACATCATCATCCTAATTCTCATTTCAATCCTTGTGCAGTTCCATGTATGAGCCTTGCAGCTGGAAATGCGCCAATAATTCTGCAAGCTCAAACTGCTGCAGAGGGGCGCAAGGCTCCTACAAAGAAGAAGCCCACTGGTAAGAAAAAGCGCACTACCGCAGATGTTGTTGATGAGGCGCAAAAGAAAGCTGATGAAGAGACGCATGCTGCTGATGAGGCACAAAAGAAAGATGCAGAAGGTGGTGGTGTGGTTGAGCAGCATGAGAAAGCCGCAAGAGATGATGCAGATGTCATTGAAGAGACACCTGCAACTGTTGGAGACGGTTTGGTTCCGACTGCTCCAACTAAGCCAACACCTGAAACTTTTGAGGACAGTTTTGCTTCGACACAGTTTGAGGACTCCATGGTGATAACTGCTACAACACAACAAACACAGCCTGACAATGCTCAGACCTACAGCTTGGTGCAACTAGAAGCTAACCATACTGATATGACGGATGTTCAAGTGAGTGAAATGCTAGATGAGATTGTCGGCGACATTAACAAAAGTGAACATGGACCTGCAGTGATGGAGAATGCAGAACCTAGCTCAAGTGGTAATCACTCTTCCTTCTGTAACTGCTATTCTGTTTTATTTTTCCTTTATGTTTTGTTTGTAATGGAAGTGTAACTTCAAGTTACACATTGTAAAAGGCATTTGTAGCTTGAGGTTACATACAGTACATTATTATTTTGGCTTGAGGTTATCTTCTTAAGTTACATACATGTGCTAATTTTTTAAATTCTGCCTATATTTGTTTGCGCAGCTACAACACAGGATAACTTTTTCAGCCTTGGAATAGATAAAACTCCAAGACCTGTAGGAGAGTTACTGAAGGAAGCTGCGAATACAATAAGAGAAAACCAACCAGCATTCATGCAACAACGTGTGCTGAGGAATAGAAAAATTCCAACACAAGATCTGAAGCAGTATGAAAAGAAGCCAAAGAAGACTAAGAAGACTGTTAATGAAGAAAGAATGGCCACAGTTCCAGAAGTGGAAAAAAAAATAATGGACCCAGTACCAGAAGTAGAAGAAGAAAGAATGGCTGAGGTTGCTGAAGAAGATGACGGAACAATGAGAAAGGATGTGAAAGGTTCAGAAGTTATCGAAAGGCTGGAAGGCGAGAACAAGGAGAAAGTGTTTGAATATTTCAATACTCATCCGAAAATGTAAGTAGCTTGAATCCAAGTAGGCTTGATTCTGTTATTGATTGTTGTGTTTTACTACTTGATTCTGTTATGTTGATTAATAGTTTACTTCTTTGTAAAATGCAGAGACATTACTTGGATTGAACGCAACGAAGATGGTAGCCACCTGTTTGATATATCTGGAGAACTAATGCTACACTTACCAAGAAAGAATCCTACTTGGAGTCAGAATTCATCGACTTCTACATTAGCATATTGAGGACAAAGATGAACACTAACAGCAAGTATGACAAAGCGATATTCCTGTCGCCAAAAGCATACGTAAGTACTTCGATATATTTAAAATCTAATTGCATTTATAATGTGTAGTGTGTGTTGTACAATTATGATAACATACTCTAGAGTTTTTTTATGTCGGAAAACAGTTATAATGTGTAAATCTAGGGTTACAAATGCAGTCATAATGTGTAATCTGAAGTTACACATCCTTATTTTCCCAGTGTAAAACCCAAGGCCCTATGTGTAACTTCTGTTTACATAATCACTTGTCCATTTGTAACTTTTGATTAAAATGTGAGTTTGACATTCCAAATGGTTTTTGCAGGCCTCTTACTTGAACGATTACGGAGAATTCAAGATATTTTGGATTCTAAAGATTGCGAAGGAGTATGTCAAGTACAAGAACGATGCAGTCAGACTTTTCGCCCCAATGTGCAACAACAACACACACTACACACTGCTGGAGTATGAATTGAAGAGCTCTAATCCTTGATCCTACATGAACTCGTCAAGCGTTAAGGAACTCAGGGGTGAACACCTTCTTCAAGCCAAGAAATATGCATTTTCAATTACTACTGAACTGAGACTCTTGTGTCCTTATGCTCTTGGGATGAATGAAAATGCCAAGAATCTCCCTTCGCCCCCACAAGGTTCAATTCCTGACTGTCTTCCATGTGTATGCACTTACATGAAGATCAGGATGAAGAATAAACCACTTGACAAAAAATTAAGCTCAAGTATGATGCTATGGTGGACTGACAAGCTGAACCACATGAGAGGAAGCATGTTATACAAGATTCTTTTGGATCCATCCAGAGATGTGTAAAGCAGTCATTAGGATTAGAAAAAAAATCTATACTCGTAAATATGTTGTTAGACACAAGCAGATGTTAGACTTGGAAAATATGTTGTTAGAAACTTTTAAATTTCATCATTTAGTAGATTATAGCAGTTCTTGGTTTTGAAAATATTTTTGGATTGAAATTCTTTGAATTAAAAACTTTAATCTTGTTAGAACTTATATTGTTGTGTGTACAGGTTTCAGAAAGTATGCAACAGGTTAAGTAACTACACATCTTAACTTGATGCAGAAGGTGTAACCAGAGTTTACATATGCATTTATCATGTGTAACCTAATATTACACATGCATTCACATCAGTGTAACTTCTGGTTACACATCCATATATTTGAGTGTAAACTGAAGTTACACAAGCCATTGATCGGACTTGCCCGATAAATCAAAATAAAATAAAGTTACACCAGCATTTATCATGTGTAAGCTAATGTTACACATGCATTCACAGCAGTGTAACTTCTGGTTACACATCCATATTTGAGTGTAAACTAAAGTTACACAAGCATTTGACCACTGATCAGACGTACATAAATAAATCAAAAATAGAGTAAAATGCACTTCAACTGTGAACTGACAAAATATAAAAACGTTTGGTCCATGAGAACCGAAATGAAGAAAACTAAAAAACATATAATCCAAGACAAATGAGAATCCACACATCAAATCATTACTTGCAGAAATGAACTTTGGTAGGCTAAAGCTAGTGGGGTGTGAACTTCTGAGGGTTCCTGCAACCTGCCTTGTTGTGACCTGTTTCCTTGCAATTGATGCAACGAACTTTCCTCTTCACCTTCTTCTCACCTTTACTTATAATCATTTTCCCTGGTGGTCTACCTGGTTGCTTCTTCACGGTAGGCGGGTTGACGGTGTCGTCTGGATGATATTCAACATGCCTGTTGTAGTTGGGAATCGGCTGGATGGCATGCATATAAGTCTTCCTAAAATAGTCGCTTGTAAAATATGGTGAAATAAAATCAATAGCCTCACGTTTAATCTTGCGTATGGCTTCAAGAGCATGAGCACAAGGAAAACCATATACGCGCCACCTGGAAGAAAACAAAAATAATCAAAAAATCAGTTAGTTGCACATACAAATCATAAAATACTCAAAATTAGCTAGTTACAGGTGCATATACAGGATGTGTATCTTTAAGTTACACTTGCAAAATGGATGTGTAACTACTATTTAGACATGCATATATCTAATGTAACTGGAAGATACACATTCTAAAAAAAAATGAACATACAGAGAGAAGAAAAAGCATAAGAAACCAAATCTTTGACAGGTGCAAGTCTGGTGTTCGAGGTCCACCATGTGAGACCTTTCGCTAAAAACTTCAAACACGGTAGGACTAGCAACCAATACTTCCAAAGCCAAACTTCACCTTGAAGAGCCACAAGCTTTTCTTCATACTCGGGGGTTAATGGAGTCATCATATTAGCACCAATTTCACGACGCTCCGCCATCAAACACATTATTTTCCTCCTAATCTGAAAAGCAGAAAAAAACTCATGAATACATAAAATGACAAAACATGAAATAAAAAGACAACAAAACAGCAAAACACACACACACTCAATTAACCTGATCAAGAAGAGCAGATGCAGGCATCTTCTTGTGAACCAGAACCCAGCTATTGACTGATTCTGCTAGAGTACTAGATGTTCGTCCATACCGACAACCTTTGAAATAGGCATTTGCATATGCTTCAGGTGGGATTGTCTCGATGTAATCAGCCACCCAATCGCAGTTCAAGTCTCTAATCTTCTGTATGGATTTCGCATGGTTTTCAGGTGAGAGTGCGTATGTCGCCTCTCGAAAATGGTCCATCACAAGAGAGTACCTAGGATCTGTTGCAGTGATGGGTATATTTTCGTCAAATGATAGTAGCAGAAGCTGTGGAACCCATCTGGATAAACAAGTGGAACACCCTGCAAGAGTCCTTCATGGCGATCCGAAAGGAAGGTGATTGGCCTCCCATCACCAACAACTTCAGTCAAATTCCTTAAAAACCACTCCCAGTTGTTGATCGTCTCAGAATCGACTAGTGCAAAATCAAGGGGGGGAAATCCTACAAAAAAATTATGCAGAATCGAAAGAATAATAAGTTTCATACAAACAGAAAACAATGTGTAAATACAAGTTACACATGCTAAAAAAAATATGTAACTTAAGGTTACAGATGCTATTTTCTTAGTTACACACTGAGTAAAGTAATGTGTAACTGAGAGTTACACATGCGTAACTGAGAGTTACACATGCGTAACTGAGAGTTATTTGTCAACTGAACTTGTTCAAAAAAAAAAATACCTTTACCACCATTGATCCCAGTAGCTGCCATCAAGCAACCTTTGAATGTACCAGTAAGGAAAGTAGTATCCAAGTATACCATTGGACGACAAAACCGGTACCCCTTGATGCATGCAACAAATGCGATGAAAATCCGTTGGAACTGTTTATTTTCACGTTCAAACTTTATCACACTACCAGGGTTGGTTTCCCTTATAGCATCAATATACCATACCAAGTGCGAGTAGGACTTGACATCGTCGCCATAAATCGTCTCATAAACCTTTTCCCTAGCATTATATGCCTGATAGTACTCCATGTTAATCCCATAGTTGGTCTGGAAATCAGCAGCAATTTGCTTGGGCTTCTTGTGAGGATTTTTGCTAACTTCTTCCTCAATCAAACTAGACGAGAAGCTGGTGGAGTAAGTTTGGTTTAAGTTGCGCCCACCAGCACCACAAATGTGCTCAGGGTTATAAGACCTGATCTGAAGAGGTTCATACAAAATATAAACAATTCAACCAAAACACAATATGGTGCAAAAAACATCATGTGTAAACCAAAGTTACACATACTGTAACAAAACATAACATATACTAAGCATTAGATGACAGAACACGGAAAACCTACCTGAAACATTTCGTTCCTTTCATCGATAGAAGATGCATGGAATTTCCAGCCGCATTTTTCATCTGCACACTTAGCCGTGAACCTAGAACGCTCATTGTGAGTTACAATCATTTGGAAACCAGTGCGAAGACGATACTTGGTGAAAGCAACCCCGACTTGCGTAACTCCTTCAACAAACACATGCCCAATTTCACCAAGAACCTTGGGCCAACCATCCGATAACAAATGTTTCGCAGGCTTGCTTTTATCTTCCAAATACATTGCAACAGTAAGATTGTTTCTGGAAGAAGACGTACTACTAGACCCATTAGAAATAGAAGAATCTTCACTAGAGCTGGAGGAAGAGGCCACACGAGGAACATTTTGCAAGAAAATATCAACACTGGTCTTCTGTTTACTATTTGTGATGGATATAAGAGCTTGCAACGAAAAATCACAGTCAAGCGGAAAATCTTTCCCACTTTCTCGGAAGAAGAAAGTAATACCAAGTGGAGTAAACTGCTTCCATTTATTGCAAACTTGTTCCTTAAACTCTTCAAGTTTGATATCAGTATTAACACGCAGGGTAATAAAATCTGAAGAGTAGCGAACAACAACAATGCAACTAACAGCAGCGCCACTAACATGATCCATGTCAACCTGAAAAATATCAAACACACAATAACAATATCAAAATTTTAAAACGAACGCAATTCACTCGGGGGCGTTGCCCCCTCGTGAGAAGTATATTCTATGCGGCAAGTTAAATATGAGTAAAAGATACAGATGATACAACTATTTACACATAAACCTGTTACATGACATATATATGTAACTTCAACTTACACATGCTTAAAATACAACAGGATATATATGTGTAAACTAAAATTACACATGCTACAATTAAAAAACATATGCTTCTTCCTCACACATGCTTAAAATACAAACATGATATATATATGTGTAAACTAAAATTACACATGCTGCAACTAAAAAACATATGCACCTTCCTTACACATACTGTAACAAAAAAACAACATGTCTAACAAATCAAATTGAAGTTGTTCTACTGAAACAAAATTGTTTCTTCATACTCCTCTCAGTATCAACAAAAATTAACAGATCGGACATGCAAGAAGAACAAATAATTCAATTTTTTTTTTTGAAAACAGATCTGAAATCAAAAACAAAATAAAATTCTTACCTAGATTGATTGTTTTCTTACTTCTAAAACAATGTTCTTACTATTCCTCTTCTCGGTATCAACCAAACCTGTGTAAGCATCAACAAAAACATACTCAGTATCAAAACCAAATAAAAAAAGTGAAAAAACTAGATCGCAATTCCCTTGTAACAATCAAAATCAATTGAATTGAAAACTAGATCGAAATCACAATTCGTACCTACGTTGATTTCTCTATTCCAAACTGTCTTCTTCTTCTTCTCAGACTCAATAAAATCGAAACAAAACAAAAATCCAAAAATCAGTAGAAGATAGAAATCAAACTATCAATCATAAAAAGTAATGAATCAAACCTATTCGATACAAACAGAAGATAAAATTGATACAAACCTATTTGTTGTTCTTCAATGCATCGTCTCAAACTCGTCAGATCTGAAATCCACTGAATAACATCAATAAATTGAGAAAAAGCAACAATGAATCCTTGTTCTTCGTCTCCTCTTCAACACAACAACAGACTAACGAACTCTTGTTCTTCAATGCAACAATTTCGTGTGAATAAAAACCTAATTCTGTTTCTGAAGAAAAAATCAACGAGAGCAGAGAGAATAGAGAGCTGAAAACTAATTTGATTTGATTTTCTGTTTCTGTTACCGTATAAAACAGCTTTAAATACTGGAGGGTAATTATGGTATTTTCACTTTTATTAAAAATCCTGATGACATCAGCAATCCGGGAAAATTCAAAACCAGTCCCAAAAAAAAAAAGTTCTCGACCTAAAAATATAAAAAATGGAAAGTGTGGAGTTCATAGTGGAGGATCCATTTAGTGGGACTTGTATATGTTGAACCCACATAGCAGGGGTTGTAGTATTTTTCACTTCTAGTATTTTTCACATCTGAATTCCGAACGTCGTGTTACCTGTTCTGACTTCTGACTACGTAGGACCCGAATCGAAGGAAAAACTGAAAAAGACGAAATGAAAAAAAAGTGCGCCAACTCCATACATTTTGGCTCCAAAATCCATTCAAACAAAAAAAAAAGTGCGCCAATTATTCGAAAACCGAAATCACAATACAAAGGGTCAAATTCAGTTTCTGAGGTTCAATTTCTGCTTTCATTTTCAAACCCTAGAAATAACAACAACCCTAAAAAAAACCCAACTCCGAGAGTAAAGAAGAAAACCAGAGAGTAAAGAAGAAAGAAATCGGTTCTAATGGCGAAAGGTCCCTCAAACAACCCCTATGAAGAGGCACGGAAACAACGATTAGAAGAAAATATGAGAAGATTTCAGGTATATCCCTCAATGATAACCCTTAATCCCTCTTTCAGATTAGTAAACATTTGGGGTTGTTCTAATTTATGTTTCCAATTTCAAGGAATTGGGCGTTGCAAAGTTTGTCAACAGTCTAAAAGAAGAGGTTATCAACATCAAAAAGAAATCTCTGCCGGTAAGTTTTTCGAATGAATTTCTCATAGCAATTACTAAGGAGAAGAAGGTCATGATTTGAACTATATATGTTTTGATTAACTCATAAGTTTGGATTCTTTTACTTGTTTAATGGTGTAGAAACATCAAGTAAAAGTGAAGAAGACAACTATAAACCCTCCTGGTCCATTGAGATGCTCTACACGTCCCCGGGCAGAAGCTTCCTATGTGGAAGATTTAAGACTACATCTATATCGGATTTTGGTTTTTGGTGGAATGGTTTATTTCGGGTTTTCTAGTGGGAAATAGAATGTTGTCTGAGGTGATTATGAGGTGTTTAATGTTCCTAATCAACTTTGAGAAATGACTAATTCATTGAATGTTTCAGTTTGTTCCCGACAGTCCCAGTCCCAGTCCCAGGCGTAAAAGGTTGAGATCAAGTTCATCAACAAGGTAAATTTCTAACTAGATGAGGTCTATTTAATCCGTATTTTGAGTTTCCACCCTCAATGTTTAAGTTGCTTATGCTAAATAGATAACCATTTTAACAGCTATATAGCAAGAAGAATTGCTACTAAAATGCAACGATCTTATCCTCTAAAGCGTGCAAAGAGATTTGAAAGTCGTTTGTCGTCTGGACACCCATCTTGTGTCAAATCACTGCGCAGTTCACATGTATCCGGCAACTTTGTGCTGGTAAGCTAGCAAGATAAATGAGACTTTGATTCTCCAGCTTTTCTATTTTTGTTTTGTCCACATTCAATGGAAATGCTAATGATTTGATAATTGTTTCTTCCCATGTTTTTATTGTTAAGAAGATGCCACAGGAATTCTGTAACGATCACATCCCCAAGGAAAAACTGACAATGGTGTTGGAAGATGAGGAAGGCTCAATCTATGACACGAGATACCTTGGGGAGTTCGCGGTTGATATGGAAGAACTCTCTAACTAGTTCATTTGAGTCATTTGAACTAGTTGTGGTAAGAAGAATATGGTTGATATGGAAATGCTCATATGGATAACAATTTGGTTAACTACTGTTGAACCAACTAAGTGTATATGTTTGGGTACGGATACACAAACCTAAATAAACGTGCATTTCATTTGTGTGTAACAAGCTAAGTTCGATCTAACAGTTGAAAGATATTAGCTTGAATCCAATCAGGTTTTCATCTAACGGTGAATATCAAATGCTTTGTTACTAAGCTAACATTGATTGCAAACCCTGATTTGAAAGACTATATAAAGGAAAACTCTAGCAACTGGGAAACCTAGTCCCCACACCTTCTGTGTGATACTAGTTGTATTAGCTAGAGTTTATTCTCCTTTAACCTTAGGTTTCTTCTCGAGACCCTGTAGGTTAACGACTTGAAGACTTCATTGGGATTGTGAAGCCAGACCCAACTATTTTCTTTGTAGTTGCGTGATCTGATCTTGTTGTTTCTATCGTATTTGAGTACAATTGTAAGATTGGCTTGAGATTGATTACTCCGATAGGCAAGATATAAAAGAAGTCACAAACACCTTCGTCTCATCGTTTGTGATTCCGCAATATTTTCTTTCGCTAATTGATTAAGATTATTGTGAGGTGATTATTAATTCTAGGTTGTTCTTCGGGAATATAAGTCATGTTTATCAATTGGTTCCTATTCAGCTTGATTTATCAAAAGACGGAACAAAAAACTTGTAGGTTTTTCTGTGAGAGACAGATTTATCTATTATCGTAGACTTTTCTGTATGATACAGATTTGTTTATTAAAGTCTTCGACTTTGGGTCGTAGCAACTCTTAGTTGTGGGTGAGATCAGCTAAGGAAATCAAGTGCGTAGTATCCTGCTGGGATCAGAGACGTAAGAAGCGCAACTGTACCTTGGATCAGTGTGAGATTTATTGGGGTTCAACTACAGTCCAGACTGAAGTTAGTTTGTAGTAGGCTAGTGTCTGTAGCGGTTTAATACAGTGTGTGTTCAATCTGGACTAGGTCCCGGGGTTTTTCTGCATTTGCGGTTTCCTCGTTAACAAAACTTCTGGTGTCCGTGTTATTTCTTTTCCGCGTTATATTTTGTTATGTAATTGAAATATCACAGGTTGTGCGTTGAATCGATCAATTGGGAAATCCAACCTTTGGTTGTTGATTGAAATTGATTGATCCTTGAACATTGGTATTTGGTATCGTTCAAGTGATTTCTCTTGTATTCAATTAGACTCGAAGATTTTTATTTGCTTGAGTAAGTATTGAATCGATAAATTGAGATATAACTCTTTGATGTACTTTTATTAAGATTGAGTCGGACTGTCTAGTTGATTCTCTTGAAAGTATATTGGAGTTTGTCCATACAGATTGCTAAGCGAAATATTGGTTGTGGTTGTTAGACCCCCACTTTTTCAATTGGTATCAGAGCAGGCAAACACGTTTAAATACCTTACAAGTATGTGTTTGTAGCGATCTAACTCTATGGAAAAGAATTCTATCTCCATAAACGTACCACCAGTCTTCGATGGCTCAAACTACTTATGGTGGAAAATTGCTATGCGTGCTTTTCTTCAAGCTCGTGATTTTCAAGTATGGGTACGTGTTGTTAATGGCTATGATCCACCAGTTAATACAGAAGGCGATGTATCTATACCTAAGGATATTGGTAGATATAGTCCAGAAGAAATCCTTGTTACAAAGCAAAATTCTGACGACTTAAATGCTATCATACATTTCACTACCCCAGATCTTCAGCACCATGTGACTACGTGCACTAAGTCTAAAGAAGCCTGGGATATCTTAGAAACCGTATTTGAAGGAAATACCAGTGAGAAAGAAGCTAGGCTTCAAAACCTAAATTCTGATTGGGAAAACCTTCGTATGGCAAATGAAGAATCATTTGATGAATTTAATCACAAAGTGTATGAAATTGTTAATGCATTTTTTGCATTGGGTAAGACCATTCCTGAAAAGGATATTGTGATGAAAATTCTCAGATCACTACCATCTAGATACGATTCTAAGAAGCATGCCATCGTTGAAGGAAATAATCTCGCAACGCTGTCCAGAAATACTCTGGTTGGGAAGCTGAAGATCTTTGATCATGAGCACACGTCCAAGTCTTTTAAGGATGTTGCTTTCAAAGCACTACAGAACTCTAAATTACTTGATAAAAGTAAAAGTGTTTACATCTCTGAAAATGATCTTTCTAAGGCTGATTCATCAGATGAATATCTTGACAAGTCAGTCTCATTGATCACAAGACAATTTAGGGATCTTCTCTTGAAGAGAAGTAAACGGTTCTCCAGAGATAAATCCAAGTCATCAGATAAACCTCATAATCGTGTTCCTCCTAAAAATAGGGATAATGATGAAACTGATGACGAGGATATGCCTCAATGCTTTAAGTGTAAAGGTTTTGGTCATTTTGCAAAAGAGTGTCCAAATTGAAAGAAATACACTGGGAACAAAGGTACCACTATGTGTCTAGCATCTTGCACATCTCAGATGCCTGAATTATATCCAAGTTTGACGTGCTCATATTATTCACTCAAACGTCATGAACTATCAAAGTGTTACAAGTACAAACACAAATTGAGACATGTCAACAAACTTCAGCGAAGAGCAAATCGATTAGCAAACAAGCTCAAACTTGCTCAAAAGACCGCTGAGTTATGTAAGATTTTATCTTCGTCTAAGAAGTTAGTTTCCAAGGATAAAACAAGACCATTAGAGAAGAAAGTATGGCCCAATCGTTTTGATAGACAGAGGTTTATGGATTCCTCTCAAAAGGAACATGGTGTACAAATTATTATTCACCTCAACACAACTTGATTGTGTTGATTTGTGTATCTTGTCTCACGTGCCTGATCAAAAGAGACAAGGTTGTGCACCTCCCAGGCTTTAAGAAAAGTTTGTTTTCTTCTTTTCTTAGTTTTGTTTTTTTATGCAAAATTGGAATTCCCTCTCTATCAATGAAGGAGGGTTATTCTCGACAATTATACTCTTTCTAGGGTTCAGAGTTGTGCGTGCACGAACCAGTTAAAGGTTGCGTAACCCCATATTTCTTTTTCCTTCTCTAAAACTCTTCCTAAGACTACTTGTTGAGTTTAAATTGTGATTTCCTCTCACAAACCCATATTCTTATGGATACTCCAAGCATCATGTCTTCTGATGGAAAGATGTTAATATGATTGTTAAACCACCAATCATGAAGGAAAAAGATAAATCTCCGTTGTCTCCAACTTTGAAAAAGAAAAGAAGAAATGCGAGGAAGCCAAGGGTTGTTCCTTCAAATTCTCAGAAGTTTTTTGATGTTCTTGAAGTGTTGAAGGAGGCACGAAAGGAGATTCAACAGATAAAGACTTTTGTGCTTAAGACTCATGATATTCAGAAGGCCTTAGTTCGACATCAGTCAAGAAGGTTTATTGATATTAACTCCTACCTTCATGAACCTTATGTCCCAATGGCTTTTGACGACAAGGAGTTCGGGGACGATAAAGAATTCTTCAAAGGTCTTAACATCTAGTAAATCTTTTTATGAGAATTTTATTCTTGTGTTTTTAGAAAGAATAACTAGAATTTGGAATAGCCATTATTGTGATTACACATAGCTATGTCCAACGTTTTCATCTTTATTTTTTAGGTTTATTTGGTTAAATTCTAAAATTGTTTGGAAGATGATTTTTGCAGTATTAATCTTTATGGTTTTATATATTGCAATTTGTTATGGGATATGTGTGTTTGCGTCCGTGGACTATGGTTGTCCCATACCTTATCAAAAGTTAAGTCGTTCATATGTCGATATGCATGTATTGATAAAAGAATGAATGAACTTTTGACATTACAAAAGTTAAATCCTTTTATTTAATTTATGATGGAAGAAAGGATAAAACTTTTGTTTACGAGGATTATGTCTATTGTGTGTCATTGTGCAAATAGTGATGGAAAATAGAATTAATCTTCGTCTATTCTGCAGTATTGATCTTCCCTGATCCAATGTATATACTGTGTGGCTCCATAAGTTCTCTTATGTTGAGCGTTTCCGATTAAATTAATCATGGGTTTTCTTGTGGTTAATTTAATTGAGTATTTTTGGATTCAAATTCATATTCATATGTGATTTGATATGTCCAAAGAAATCCTTTTTTTCTTGTGAAAATAAGGTCGCTCTTGTTGTTCTTTCGGGAATGAAATTTTATGGGGGAGAGTTCTTAATTGAACTTGTGCTTGCCAAATCTTTGTGGAGAGTATGACTGTGGAATATTGTAGGGGTTATCTTGTATCTTTATAAACTCCTCGATGAAAGCATCTATCTTCAGCTATATGATTGCATCTAAAAAGTTGATATGTGCTTTCTTTTGGTCATGAAATGTCTCTATGGAAATTTCATTAGGATCCCACTAGTTTTCGTACCTTTGCCAATTTTATTGACAAAGAGGGGGAGAATTAATGTGTAGTTCACACTACAAATACATATGGTTTTTCGGATCATTATGTAAGGGGGAGTGGTTTCCATGTGAGATGGAGTATTGACTAAGGGGGAGTGATACATATCACCATAGTATTGTTGTCGAAGTTGTGTTACAATTGAACTTTGATGTTGCGTAATAATATTATGACATTGTGTAACAATGATTGAGAATTCTTGTTTTCTCGTTGTTATAGCTACGGATTTTCAACAACGATGATGCTAAACTTACAACCTTTGGAATCATTGGAGTACTTGGAAGTGACGAAGATTTCGAGTAATGTTGAAGAACCAAGGAGATCATGCATGTGGAAGAGAAGCTACAAAATTTTATTTATTTATTTTGTATTCCATATGTATGGATAGTTTTGTCACTAAAATTGACAAAGGGGGAGATTGTTAGAGCACTGCTCGGTCGAACTCGCATGCGTTGTTATCTCAAGCATGTTTGTCAATGTTAGTGATCAAAACTATAAGTCTTGATTTCTAGTCTACTATTAGCTAAGTCTCGGACTAGGATAGAAAGTGTAGTTGAGCTCAAGACTCCATGGCGATCATCATACAAAGACGAAGAACTACTCAAGGAACTTGTGGAACTTCATCGACTAAAAGGTATGTGGAGACTTGAACTTATCTATCACTCAAAAGTCAATCTACTTTATCTCTTATCTTGAGAAAAAGTCGTATTGCTATATAGACTTTGATTATACACATTTGCTATTTCGAGTCGAGTTTATCTCGCTTATCTATTTCTCGAAATATGTGTTAGTAAGCTTTCGCTTTGGCCATGTTCATCTTTATTAGTGACGAAAGTCATATTAAGTTTCAATTACTTGAAAATTGCTTTGACGAAAAATGGTTTGTGAATAACAACTATATAACGTCCTCTAATAAGAATGTTTCAATGATTGAAATGAGAGTTTAAAATATATAACCTTGGAAAGATACAAACATTGTGTGGTAACACATACGTGTGTAAGTCCTTATTCCTTGAACCAAAGTATGCGTACTTTGCTGCTCAGGAAAACTGGAACTAAAGTCCGCGTACCAGTACGCGCACTGTCGGAAGTTCACGTCCCGTGAATTTCTGCTGGAGTTTGTGAACTGAAAACAAATTATTCTGGGTACTTAAGTTTGCATACTAGTCTGCGTAATTAGTTGGTTATTTTCTAAAAACGGTTATTCGTGAACTTAAGCTTATATAAACTAAGGAATGCATAATTGCAAACCGTGGCTATAAAGTTCATGAATTGATTCGAGTGAATCAAATCGTTTTTGCTTCAATTGTGTCTTGTATACTTCTATATGATCTAAGCAATTGAACAACTTTCTAACTAGTTCATTTGAGTCATTTGAACTAGTTGTGGTAAAGAAGAATATGGTTGATATAGAAATGCTCATATGGCTAACCATTTGGTTAACTACTGTTGAACCAACTAAGTGTACATGTTTGGGTACGGTTACACAAACCTAAATAAACGTGCATTTCATTTGTGTAGCAATCTAAATTCGATATAACGGTTGAAAGATATTAGCTTGAATCTAATCAGGTTTTCATCTAACGGTGAATATTGAATGCTTTGTTACTAAGCTAACATTGATTGCAAACCCTGATTTGAAAGACTATGTGAAGGAGAACTCTAGCAACTGGGAAACCTAATCCCCACACCTTCTGTATGATACTAGTTGTATTAGCTAGAGTCGATTCTCCTTTAACCTTAGGTTTCTTCTCGAGACCTTGTAGGTTAACGACTTGAAGACTTCATTGGGATTGTGAAGCCAGACCCAAATATTTTCTTTGTAGTTGTGTGATCTGATCTTGCTATTTCTATCGTATTTTAGTACAATCGTAAGATTGGCTTGAGATTGATTTCTCCGATAGACAAGATATAAAAGAAGTCACAAACACCTTCGTTTCATCGTTTGTGATTCCACAATATCTTCTTTCGCTAGTCGATTAAGATTATTGTGAGGTGATTGATAATTCTAGGCTGTTCTTCGGGAATATAAGTCCGGGTTATCAATTGGTTCTTGTTCACCTTGATTTATTAAAAGACAGAACAAAAAACTCGTAGGTTTTTCTGTGGGAGACAGATTTATCTATTACCATAAACTTTTCTGTGTGATACAGATTTGTTTATTAAAGATTTCGACTTTAGGGTCGTAGCAACTCTTAGTTGTGGGTGAGATCAGCTAAGGGAATCAAGTGCGTAGTATCCTGCTAGGATCAGAGATGTAAGGAGCGCAACTGTACCTTATATCAGTGTGAGATTGATTGGGGTTCAACTACAGGCCAGACCGAAGTTAGTTTGTAGTAGGCTAGTGTTTGTAGCGGCTTAATACAGTGTGTGTTCAATCTGGACTAGGTCCCGAGGTTTTTCTGCATTTGCGGTTTCCTCGTTAACAAAACTTCTGGTGTTTGTGTTATTTCTTTTCCGCATTATATTTTGTTATATAATTAAAATATCACAGGTTGTGCGTTGAATCGATCAATTGGGAAATCCAAACTTTCGTTTTTGATTGAAATTGATTGATCCTTGAACATTGGTCTTTGGTACCGTTCAAGTGATTTCTCTTGTATTCAATTAGACTCGTATATTTCTGTTTGCTTGAGTAAGTATTGAATCGATAAATTGAGATATAACTCTTTGATGTACTTTTATTAAGATTGAGTCTGACTGTCTAGTTGATTCTCTTGAAGGTATATTGGAGTTTGTCCGTATAGATTGCTAAGCGAAATATTGGATATGGTTGTTAGACCCCCACTTTTTCAGTTTTGGTGGATGTAGGCATATTTCCAAACCACGTTAAGTCTTGTGTGCTTTACTTATTGCTTCTAATGTGTGTTTGCATCGTTTATATTTCATTCTACGTCGATTCAAAGATCTAGTTTCTAGTGGGTTAGTTCTTATTGGATTTTTCCAACAAGTGGTGTGGTTAGTTTGGCTATCTCCTACAACAGATCTAGCTTTGGGTAACTTAGGTTGGACTTCTTATTTCCCTTCTTCAAAAGTTCTTCATCTAAACGAAGTGGGAAGTGATCACTGTCATATTATGATGATTACTGATTATAATCAACCTAAGTTGTGGAAGCCTTTCAAATTCTTTCAAACTTGGCTTAATGATAAGAGATGTGCAGTAGAAATAGCTAAGCTTGGATTAAGCATGTTCAAGGGTCAACAACTTTTAAATTGTCAAAAAAACTACAATTTACAAGAATAGCTCTCTCAATATGGAATAAACTTCAATTTGGAGATATCAATCTTAAGGTGGACTCTCTTCAACAACAATTATCTAATTTACAAGCACAACCTCATTCTCAAGATAATACTTCTAAGGCATTTGAAATTTATGAAGAACTTCAAAAATGACATAAGATTCAACATGAGTTCAACAAACATAAATCTAGAGACACCTTTCTTAAATATATGGATAATAATAAAAAATATTTTCATTCTTTGACTGAGAGGAACAGGGCAAGGAAATGGCAACTGGGTTCATTCCAGAGATGAAGTTGCAAAACTTCTTACTGATAATTTCCAAGATATTAGTACATCTTCTAATCCTAATATAGAAGAGAGATTCTACAATCACTTGCCTACAATTATCACAGAAGAAGAAAACTAACTGTTGTTAACTATTCCATCAAATGAAGAAATTATACAATCTCTCAAAAGTATGGAGAATTGGTCATCTCCTAGTCCTGAAGGGTTTCAAGCTGGATTCTATAAGTCTCAGTGGAATTTAGTAGGTGAAGATGCTTTTAAAATGGTAAAAAGCTTCTTCAGTTCTCAACACATTCTTCAATCTATAAACAAGACCTATATCTCTCTGATACCCAAAACCAAGAAACCTACAACACCTTCTGAATTCAGGCCAATTAGTCTTTGCAATACTTCTTACAAGATTATTTCCAAGATTCTAGTTTCAAGAATGAAGCCTTTAATGAACACGATTGTTTCTCCATATCAAGCAGCCTATGTTTCTGGAAGGTTAATCAATGACAACACTATAATTGCTCATGAACTTATTCATTCCATGAAAAAGAAAGAAGGTGAGGGAGGTTGGTTAGCTCTTAAGGTTGATATGTATAAAGCATTTGATAGGTTGGAATGGTGCTTCATCATTAAAGTGTCAAGGGGTTTTGGTTTTAGTTAAGAATGGACTGATCTGATACATCAATGTATAAGCACTACTTCTCTGTCAGTTCTTCTCAATGGATCTCCTTGTATAGATTTCTTCAAAATGAATTAGACAAGGAGATCCCCTTTCTCCTTACTTATTTATCTTGGCTATGGAATAGTATTCTAGAACTCTATCTGAAGCTCATTTGTCCAAGAAAATCCCAGGTATCAAAGCAGCAAGAGGTGCTCCTCCTATAAATCATTTGGTCTTTACAAATGACTGACTGATATTTACTCATGCTAATTTAACCAGTGTGAACAATCTCCTTCAAATTCTTGAAGATTTTAGCTCACAATCTGGTCAAGTCATTAATTTTGACAAATCATCCATATTATTTAGTAATAATTTGGATCCCTATGTGTGTGACACTCTTAGTCATATACTTGGAGTTAAGAATATGAACATCAAGGAAAAGTACTTAGGTTCTCCTCTTTTTATTGGTACTTCCAAAGTTAAATCCTTTGAATACATCAATTCAGCTTTTGAAAGAAGACTGACTACTTGGAAAAATGAAAGTATCTGTCAAGCTGGTAGAGGTACTATGGTGAAAGCAGTGCTTAATCCAGCTCCACTTTATCAAATGAGTACTTTCAAAATTCGAAAGAAGTTGATTAAAAATCTTGACACTCTTCAAAGAAAATTCTTTTGGGGATATACGTCTAATAAAGGAAATAATCCAATTTTTTGGGGCAGTTTATCTATTCCAAAAGAGTTGGGTGGTTTGGCATTCAGAGATTTGGAGGTGTTGAATCATGCACTTCTTACAAAAATGGCTTGGAGAATTCATATACATTCTGATCTTCTTTGTGTTAAGGTTCTCAAGGCTAAATACTTCAAAAATGAAGAGTTTATACATATTGATCATGACAAGGGTAATTCTTCATGGATATGGAAAGGTGTTGAGCTTGGTATTAAATATCTTAAACAGAATATCTGCATGGAAGTTAAAAGTGGAAGGAAAACTAGAATCTGGGTTGATACATGGATCATCAATCTGGATTACAAGCTTATTCCTTCTCAGACAAGTCATTTGGAATTCACGTACGTATCTGAGCTAATTATTCCCAATACCTCTAACTGGAGTTTCAGTTTACTTCATACTCTCTTTTCAGAAGAAGTGGTTGAGAAAATATCTCTGATGCAGATCAATATAGATGAAGAAGATATTACAAGATGGAAACCAACAAGAGATGGAATGTTTACAGTCAAGAGTGCTTATAAAAAATTAGTGGAAAATAATTTTCATTATCATGAAACCATTAATACTGTGCCCAAGGAAGTATGGAAATCTCTTTGGAAAATCAAACTTCCTCATAGAGTTAAGCTTTTTATCTGGAAATGCCTAAAAGAAATAGTTCAAACTAAAGACATAACAGCTCGATACAACAATTCCATTGATCCAGGATGCACCATATGTAATCACCAAGAAGAATCTTTATTTCACCTGTTACTTCAATGTAGACATGATAGAGCCGTTTGGAGATGTTTAGATATCAATCTTGATCAAGTGGCAGCAAATTGTGGAAGTATAAAAGAATGGGTTATCTCCTGGTTTAATACTCTTCATACTAATGGTGTAGAAGCTCAAGATAATTGGAAAAAGACTTTAATGGTTGGTTGTTGGATCATCTGGAAGGAAAGATGCGAGCATGTTTTCCAGGACAAAACTCTTAAACCTTTATCTATTGTATCTAGAATTAGATTGCATCTGCATAATTTCGCTCTTACAGATATTAACCTCTCAACTGAGCAGGTTCACTATAGTAGTATGGAGCAGTTACCTAACAACATATCTAAACTTTATGTTGATGCTTCTTTTGATCATATTAATAACTCTTCTGGCACTGGCATGGTGTTGATTTCTAATGCAGGAATCTATGAAGGAGTTAAAGGAAACAAGTGAATGCATGGATATCTTGGAAACTCTCATTTGGGTTAAAGCGCAAAGAATTTCAAAAATCCATCTCATGGCTGATGCGGAAGTAGTGGTGCAGTCTATAACATCTAACAATGTACAAGTCAGATGGGAAAACGATAATCTTATTTCTAGTATTAAAAACCTAGTTTCTTCTTTTCAATTTTGCAAAATTACTTATGTAAGGAAAGATCTCAATTCTATTGCATATGGTATCTCTAAAAAGGTTAGGAAAGACAAGCAACTTTCTTAGAATCCATGGACTATTCACCATGGATTACTTCTTTGTTTCAGAGGCTTGCAGTGCATGAATCTGAATAATCAATAAAACTTCACTTTTCTATCAAAAAAAAAAAGGGTTCGGCTTTTGCTCGGATGATTTGAATAGAGCTACCAAACCCATAACTAGACACAATTTTCTTTTGGAAATGATATTACCTGTATGTATTTTTGAGGATCCAAAACTATCAATAATTTATTTTCTAATTTGGTAATAAGTATATTTTTATTTTTATTTTTTCTTACATATCCAAAAATATCAATAATCTTTTTTCTAAATTTGGTAATCCGTATATTTAACGAAGACTACATACACTTATCTTTGGATACTCAAATTTACCTCTTTTCAAAAAAGATATTTAGCACATCTTACACTACTAAGAATATAAGAAATCTCTTTTGTTTTTTTTATGGAAGGAATAAAATAACATATGAGTAGGATTTCTTATAATTTATTTTATGAAAAATATAATTTTTTTTATGCAATGAATTATATTAAATATTATGAAGAATATAATTTGTTTTGATGGAATGAATTTTATTTAGTACAATTTATTTTTATTTTATGAAATGAGCAGTATTAGAAAAATGATATTGAAACTCATTTATTGCCAAAAAAAAAGAATGAATAATGTTAAGTAAAATAATATTGAAAATCTTTTATTATTGTCTATTGGTTTTTTTAAAGTTTTTGTTTTTTCGTTCACAATGTTTTGTTTAATATCAAATTTTTTGCTTACTGTCAAGTTGTAACACTTTATGATTACGTATTAAGGATTTTGCTTTCGATTGTTTGACAGGATTAAAATTGTTTTTCTTGTTCAAAAAGAAGCACGTTTTGATTTCCAAGTAAGTTTCTGCAACTTTATGCATATTAATTTTAATTTTTATAATTGATCAATGTATTTTTAATTTCATTGGAATGTTAATTAATAATATGGAACTGTAATTCGGATTAATTTAATTATAAAAGATGTAATTGGACATTGGACATTTTTTTTATTTTTTTATTTTATGATTGGTTTGATTTTATGATGAAATTGTTACGAAATATGCATATTTTGTTGTGATTTTAGTTTAAATTATTTATGAATTCAAAATTAGATTTAATTAGGATTTAAATATTATATTTGAGTTTTTTGATACATTTCTGGTAATGGTATAAGATTTGTAAGATTTAATTGTTTTAGGTAAATTTTTTCTTGCATGTGATTGGCCGAAAATATATTGTGGAACAAAAATTATTTTCTTCAAATTGTGTTACCCGAAATATAAAAAAACTACCAAATATAAATAAGAAGGTGAGGCCAGAATCAACCAGAAGCTTCAGTTAATGAGAGCGCTCGAAAAAACTCTGTTTTTATATAAAAAGTTATTGATTGGAATATTGTTTAAATCGAGCAACGAAAAAGATTAGAATGTTTTTTTTTTCTGAAAAAAGTCTGATGCCATTTTTTTATCTCGCAAGTTTCTCCAAACAGAACCTTGGCTTAGCTGGTAGGAAAGTGACATGATGACAACGCGTGTTTAGGTTTGTGAGTTGCATTAAATGTAACTTTGTGAGACAAAAGAGTAGAGAGAAAACCATTTTTGTATCGTTGGGAGCTTATTTCCCATTTTGCCCCTATTTTCCGCTTTATAACCAGAAATTTTTTCACTCCAGTGCATTCAAAGTTTATGAGCGTGTATTCAGTTAGCGACTTGGATAAAGAATTCAAAAAGCTCTGGCCAAAAAGCAAAGATATCTTTATCAAAAAGGAGGAAAATGATTGCTATCTCATAAAGTTTCAAACCCAAAATGAATATGAAGTTGTTCTCAAGTTCAGACCGTGGTTTTTGGAAGGTGATCTGCTGGCTTTAGAGCCATGGAACCCTCAAATCCCAAGAAGCTCAGTGGATTTAACTAAACATCTTATGTGGATGCGTCTGTATAACATGCAACCTGGATTTGCAAATCCAAAAATTGTTTACAGTATTGCTGAGGCTATGGGAAAAGTGAAAGAGCTAGACCCACCAGATTGTGTTGTCCCCAAAGGAAAAGTTCAAAAAGCTCTGGTTCTTTTAGATGTTAGAAATCCACTGCGTAGGGAATTCTGGGTTGAAAACGTTGTCGGAGAGAAGGTTTGGATTAGGTTGTTCTACGAGAAACAACCATTTAATCTATGTGGGTTTTGCTATACAATAGATCATAAAGAACTAGAGTGTGAAATCATTGTTGCATATCTGCTTCAGCAACAAAGAGGATACTTGTCTTCCACATCTATACTGGATCCACCATCCTGGACCAACCCTGATTCCAGAGTTAAATCTGCAAATCAACATGCAATCATTGAGCAAGGGAATCAAAATGAAAATGAAGTCAATCAGCCAGAAACTTCTCAAAATGATGAAGGTAGATTCATGCTTCCTGCTTCTACTTGCATGCATGCAAAAAATACAAAACTTAGCTTGTTGCAATTTAATGTAGAAGTAAATAAGGATTCAGTCTCGTTGAATGAACAACATAAAGACAATATCATTAAAAACATTCCTTTGGATTCTACTTCACTGATTATTGTGGTTGGTTGTAATTCTCAAGGCTTTGTACAAGTTCAAATAAAAAATAATATAGAACATGAAAAGCAGTCTAAAAGATAAGGAAAAAGAATTATACTTGAAGAGGGTGGTCCTAGTTCTAACTACTTGAATCACATGGAGTATCAAAATCTAAGAAGAGATAATTTATTAGAAAACATGTCTGAAGAAAACGTGGAGCAACATTTGAAGATTTTTAATGATTATATGGGTCAGGAAAGTGGATTCGGGTCGAATATGAAGATTCTTAAATCTTATTTGGCTTTAGGTGAATTCGATGTTTCATTTGATGATTTCAATGCTGGCCATATAGATCCAGATTCACTCCTTAAAGATAATGTTTTCAAGCAGCCCATACAAGATTTGATTAATAAAATTGAAGATGATTTATCCAGCTATAATTCTACTGAGCATAATATGGATTTCTCAGGAAGTGAGCGTGTTAGTTTGGATGTTCATTCACCATCTTCTAACTCCTACACTCCATTACATGGAACAGTTTCAGAGCAGAACCACTCCAAAAGAAGAAAGGCAACCAAATCAAGCACTGAGGGCCAGGTAATTATCTCTAATAACTCAAGCTTTAATTTCTTTGGTTTTCAATCTGCTTCCTGCATTATACTTCCTAGTTTATATTTCGGAATATTAGAAATTAAACTGTTTAGTCTGGGGTCTTCTTCAATCAATTATAACTCTTATACAACAATGAAAATACTCTCATGGAATGTCCAAGGCTTAGTTGGTAAAGCAACTAGAGATAATTTGAAAGACATAATCCGAATTCATGATCCAGATATCATCATCTTGATGGAGACCAAAATGGGTTTGGATAAAGCGAAATCTTTTACTCAGAATTTTAATTATCCCAATACCCATTTTGTTAGTTCTATTGGATTATCTGGTGGTTTAGTATTATCATGGAAAGATGGGTTTCCCTGTGATATTATGTGCAGCAAGGATAATATGATTCATCTTATTATCACTTCGAATTCATCAAAACAAGAATGGATACTTTCTTGTGTTTATGGATCCACACATTATGATCTCAAAAAACAACAATGAGAATTTATTAAAGAACTGGGAGAAAATGTTTTTCAAGCTTGGGTGGTCTTGGGATATTTAAACTTTCACATTTCAAACTCAGATGCTTCTACTGGTGCTAATTCGATAGATAATTGGATCTGCAGTATAATAAATAGTGCATGACTAATGGATTTGGGATATACTGGTTCTCACCACATCTGGACTAGTCGTTTAAATGGTCAAGGACCTAAGAGAGCTAGGTTAGATCTAGAGTTACATAACTCAAATTGGATTAGGTATTTTCCTGAATCAAGAGTTAAACATTTACCTTTTTTAGGTTCAGATCACTTCCCCATTCTTCTGTGTAGTGAGCCAGAATTGGTGAAGCCAAGAAATGTTTGGAAATTCTACAGATGTTGGTTGAAAGATCCAAATTGTTCAGCCATCATTGCTGAGGTTTGGAACTCTTCGGCTAATGCTGGGAATATATCTCAAAAACTTGGTTTCGCAAGGCGTAAACTCTCAAAATGGAACATAGATCATTTTGGTCGAATTGATTTTCATATAAGGCATCTTAGGGAGCAACTGTCCACTTTGCAATCACAACCATATTCTGATGATATCTCTTGCAAGATAAACGTCGCTATACAGAGGTTGAATTATTGGAAAAAAGTGGAAGCTGACTTTTGGCACCAAAAATCGGGAGATAGATGGTTGAAGGACTCAGGTAATAATACATCATACTTCCATACATTATCCAAAAAAAGATAGTCTAGGAATCGGATTACGACGATAAGGGATGAACACGGATAATGGTATAACACGAAAAATAAGCGGGAGTTAATTTTAATAAAACACTTATCTTTCATTGCTCAATCTACAAATCCAAAACTATATGATTCCTCTTTTGACATTATCTCCCCGATTATCACTCAAGCTGATAACGACACTTTATTGGCTACACCATGTGAAGAAGAAATCTTGGATGTTCTTAAATCTATGCCTAGTTGGAATTCTCCAGGGAAAAATGGGTTTCAAGCGGGATTCTTTTTAACACAATGGTCAACTGTAGGAAATGATGTTGTCAACTTAGTTCAACAGTTCTTTGAGAGGAAGATAATGCCACCCTCTTTAAACCACAGAGTCACTTGTCTGATTCCTAAAGCTAGACAACCTTCGACACCAAATGACTATAGGCCAATTAGTCTTTGCAACATTATCTACAAGATAATCTCTAAGCTAATAGTTATAAGAATGAAGCCCCTCATGGATAGGATAATCTCTCCTACACAAGCAGCATATGTTCCACAAAGACTCACTAATGATAATATTGTTATGGCACATGAGTTGGTGCATTCGATGAAAAAGTCAAGGAAAAAGCAAGGTCTAGTGGCTCTCAAATTAGACATGTTGAAAGCTTTCGACAGAATATAGTGGGCTTTTGTAGATAATATGCTTAAGTCATTAGGATTCTGTCAAGATTGGAGAACTATCATTTTTCAGTGTATCTCGACAACAACAGTGTCTATACGACTGAACGGTGGTTTGTGTAAGCCATACTCACCGGCTAGGGGTCTTAGACAAGGGGATCCATTATCCCCTTATCTATTCATTATATCAATGAAATATCTTTCAAGATCCTTATTGCATGCAGAAGCGAAGAATAAACAGTGTGGAATTAAGGTGGAAAAAAAATTCAATATCTATAAATCACTTGTTGTTTGCAGATGATGTTATGCTGTTCTTTCAAGCAGATCAGGGAAGCATAGAGCAGGTTAAATTGTGTCTTCAAAATTTTGGTAACTTATCAGGTCAGATGATCAACTTTTCTAAATCATCGGCTTTTATAGCAGGGGAACTTTGTCAGAGTGATAAACTTGTTATTATAGACCAATTGGGAGTTAAAAAACTCTGTGCTTATGATAAGTACCTAGGATTACCTATTCTTCTAGGTAAATCCAAAAACCAATCTTTTAGCTCAATTAAAGATGCTTATGAAAATAGATTACAAGGATGGTGTTCAAAGACTTTAAACCAAGCTGCAAGATCAACTTTGGTTAAGTCAGTGCTGAACTCAATCCCCTCTCATTACATGAGCAACTTTAAGCTTCCAAATAATTTAATTAAGCAGTTGGATTCAGTTCAGAGAAAATTCTGGTGGGGTCATAAATCAAATAGAGGATTAAATTTATTAGCATGGAATTCACTATGTGTCTCAAAGGATGAAGGGGGACTGGCGTTTAGAAATATTGAGAAATTTAACCTAGCATTAATTACTAAACTAGCTTGGAGATTATGTAATGAAGAACATACAAACTGGGTTAATATCATGAAAGCAAAGTATTCACCATACTGTAGTTTTATACATCTTCAAGACTCTCCGTCTAACTCTTCTTGGATTTTGAAGAGCATAGAAGTAGGTCTACAATATGTAAAGCAGTTTCACAAGTGGGATGTTAGAAGTGGTGAAAATATATTGGTTTGGTATGATAAATGGGTAGCTGGTTTAAATAGTCCCCATATACCTCGTGATACATTCCATGAGCCTGCTCGCATAGTGTATGTTTCTGATTTAATGTTGAATAACCCTGGAAGATGGAATGAACAACTAGTTTGGTCACTATTCCCTGATCAGATTGCCCAATTGATTCTGAAAATGCAACTAGTTAAACAGGGGACTGATAAACTTGTATGGGAGCCGAATAGAACTGGAAAAGTTTCAGTTAAAACAGTGTATAAAGCTATAACACAAGAGAACCAAAACAATAGAAGTATACAACCCATTAACTGGAAGAAACTATGAAAGTCAGAGGCTCCTCATAAAGTGAAGTTGTTTATATGGAAATCTATTAGAGGAATTGTCCCAAAAAAACAAAAGTTGAATTTCTATATTCCCTCAATTGATACATTATGTCCAAGATGTTTGCAACACACATAATCTTTACAACATCTTATTATTGATTGTGATCACTCTAGGTCAGTCTGGTTGGCTTTGAACATCAATGTAGGTATCCTACAAACACAACAGATACAAGTGGTTGATTGGATATCAAGCTGGTTTCAGAATGATGATAGTTTAAATATCAATAAGCAAAAGAAACAAGTCTGGATTCTCAGACTTATGATTACAACTTGGTCACTTTGGAGAAATAGATGCGCAAAAGTTTTTCAAAATAAAAATCAGAATCTAATATACACAATGCATTATATTAACAACATGGTGAAGCAATGTCATTTAGTTCCACAGAATCAAGCACAACAGATTCAACAAACTTGGTCTCCGCCTCAATCCAATCAACTAAAAATAAATGTGGATGCTTCTTTGGATCATACTTCGCAATGTTTTGGTATTGGACTGATTATACGTGATTCAACAGGGCAATGCAGAGGCATCAGAGGCAAATACATCAATGGAAGAATAGATCCGGAGCAGGCGGAATGTCTGGCCATGAAAGAAGCTATCTTATGGGCCAGAGATTGTGGCAGTAACAACATCATCCTGGAAAGTGATTGTGCAAATGTAATTAACTCGATCAAGACAGCCAATCCTTCAGTTCAGTGGACGAACCAAGGTCTTGTAGATGAAATAAGGCTTATGCTATCTTATTCTACTTATCTATCGGTTAACTTTGTTAAAAGAACAGCAAAAAATGCATCTCATGTAATAGCTAATGAGTCTAGGACTCAAAGACAGTCTTTTACTTATCTTGAAAACTTCCCAGACAAATTCAATATTGCTATCAGGGAAGACCAAAAGTTTGTCAACTTAAGTTATGTACTAAACTTTGAGTTATGAAATATAATCTGTCTTTTGCATAAAAAAAAAGTTTCTGAGCGCTTCCAACAACAACAAAAAAACAGAGTAGTAGATCTTTTTGATTTTTTCCTGCTCCGAAATTTTTAGGGTTTTTATCACGAAATCCAAGTGCTTCAAAGATTGTCTATACAATTGATCTAGGTTCCTGTTCAAGTTAAGAGAAGGTATAATACTCCTTTTTATTTTTTCTTCCTCTTCTCCTCCATGGTAATTTATAATATGATCTTTGATAGTAATATAAAATCAATGAAATTATGATATTTTAATATATAAAGAAACACAGTTAAACAACTGAAAATCCATGAAACAATTGAACTAAGCAGCAGGAGGATTTCAGATGAAAATTCAGAACCAGTTTCCCTCTCTTTTTTTTGGCGTCTACATTTATTTATTAATGGTGGTCTATGAACATATGTATATCTAGGTTTTGATGATGTTTTTTTTGGTTTTTTCCTCTTCTTGGTGTTCTCATCAACTGCAGAACAAATTTTCACACTTTTATTTTAAGAACAACTTTTTTTTCCTTCTTAGATGCATCAGAAAGCTTGAACGGAGCTTTAATCTTAATCCATTTGAAAAAGCGGGGGTCTAACAACCACACCCAATATTTCGATTAGAAATCTGTATGGACTAACTCGAGTATACTTTTAAGAGAACCAACTAGACAGTCAGACTCAATCTTAATAAAAAGTATATTAATGAGTTAATATCTCTATCTCTCGATTTGATCTATACTCAAGCAAATAGAAATCTGCGAGTCTTATCAAATACAAGAGAGATATAAACTTGGATGGTAGCAAAGACCAATATCCAAGGATCAATCAATTTCTAATCAACAACCAGAGGTTGGATTTCACAATTGATCGATACAACGCACAACCTGTGATATTTCAATTATATAACAAAATATAATGCGAAATAGAAATAACACAGACACCAGAAGTTTTGTTAACGAGGAATCCGCAAATGCAGAAAACCCCCGGGACCTAGTCCAGATTGAACATCACACTGTATTAAGCCGCTACAGATACTATCCTACTACAAGATAACCCTAATCAATATCACACTGATTCAAGGTACAGTTGCACTCCTTACGTCTCTAATCCCAGCAGGATACTACGCACTTGATTCCCTTAGCTGATCTCACCCACAACCAAAAGTTGCTACGACCCAAAGTCGAAGACTTTAATAAACAACTCTGTATCAAACAGAAAAGTCTACGATAATAGATAAATCTGTCTCCCACAGATAAACCTACAAGTTTGTTCCGTCTTTTGATAGAAATCAAGGTGAATAGGAACCAATTGATAAACCTGACTTATATTCCCGAAGAAAAGCCTAGTATTGTCAATCACCTCACAATAATCTAAATCGTATGGTAGCGAAACTAGATATTGCAGAATCACAAACGATGAGACGAAGATGTTTGTGATTTCTTTTTATCTTGCCCTATCGGAGATGTAATCTCAAGCCAATTATTCAATTGAACTCATACGATAGAAAATGGCAAGATTAGATCGCTCAACTACAAGAGAAGTAGTTTCGTCTGGCTTCACAATCCTAATAAAGTCTTTGAGTCGTTAACCGACAGGGTCTCGAGAAGAAACCTACGGTTAAAGGAGAATCGACTCTAGCAAAACCAACTAGTATCACACAGGAGGTGTGGGGATTAGTTTTTCCAGTTTCTAGACGTCTCCCTTATATAGTTTTGAAATCAGGGTTTGCAATCTAAGTTACCTTGGTAACAAAGCATTCATGAAAAACCTGACTTATTCAAGCTAATATCTTTCAACTGTTAGATCGACACTTAGCTTGTCTCACATACAAATGAAATGTATTCATTTAGGTTTGAGTAACCGTACCTAAACGTGTATATTAGGTTGGTTCACAAATAGTTAACCAATGGTTAGCCATATGAGCACTTTCATATTAACCGTATTCATCTTTTTCATAACTAGTTCAAATGACTCATAAGAACTAGTTCAAGAGTTGTTTTATTTCTTAGATCTTTATACATAGACACAATTGAAACAAAATCGGTTTGATTCACTTGAATCAATTCATGAATAATATAGCCACTGTTTGCAAAGATTGCATTCCTTATTGATTTATTGTTTAAGTTCATGAACTTCCGATTTGAGAAATATAACCAGCTTAGGTACGGGTACGTGTACCATAGCCACCGGACTTGAGTTTGGAAACTCAGCAGAAATTTTCGGTTTGAAAACTTTCGTGGGTACGCGTACGGATACGCATACTTAGGTGACTGGTTTTCAGTTTGCAAACTTCACAAACTACAACAGAAATTTTCGGTATGAAAACTTCCGCCAGTACGCCTACGGGTACGCGTACCTAAACTGTCTCCTTCACCAATACCGCATGCACACATATGCACGCACTTGGTTTCCAGCACATGTATTTATACACTAATGTGCGAACACACTATGTATGCTTATATCCATAGTTGGTTACGTAATCTCAACTCTATATTTCAATCATTGAAACATTCTTCTATATGTTATAATACTCGTTAGACAAAAAGAATCGACTATCGTCATCAAAGCTATTTTCAAGATTGAAAAGTTATCATGAATTTCATCACGGGTAAATATGAAAATGGTTAAAGCAAAAGCTCACGAGCATGAAAAAACGGGGGTCTAACAACACCACCCAATATTTCGCTTAGCAATTTGTATGGACTAACTCCGAAATACTTTGCTAGAGAATCAACTAGACAGTCAGACTCAATCTAGATAAAAGTATCTCAAGGAGTTAATATCTCTCTCTTGATTTGAGTTTTACTCAAGCTAAAAACAATAGCGAATCTTTATCAAATACAAGGAATACTTGGACGGTACCAAAGACCAATGTCCAAGGATCAATCAATATTAATCAACAACCAAAGGTTGGATTTCCAATTGATGATCACGAACGCACAACCTGTATTATTTCAATTATATAAAATATAATGCGGAAAAGAAATAACACAGACACCAGAAATTTTTTTAACGAGGAAACCGCAAATGCAGAAAAACCCCGGGACCTAGTCCAGATTGAATACACACTGTATTAAGCCGCTACAGACACTAGCCTAATGCAAACTAACTTCGGACTGGACTATAGTTGAACGCCAATCAGTCTCCCACCGATCCAAGGTACAGTTGTACTCCTACGCCTATGATCCCAACAGGATACTGCGCACTCGATTCCCTTAGCTGATCTTACCCACAACCAAGAGTTGCTGTAACCCAAAATCACAGACTTGATAATAAACAGATCTGTCTCACACAGAAAAGTCTATAAGAGGATAAATCTGTCTCCCACAGATAAACCCAAGGTTTTGTTCCGTCTTTAGATATAAAATCAAGGTAACAGGAACCAATTGATAATCCGGTCTTATATTCCCGAAGAACAACCTAGATTAATCAATCACCTCTCTGCAATCCTTCCTGACTACACAAGCGGATTGTCGAGGAATTACAAACAGTGAGACGAAGATGTTTGTGATTTTTTTATCTTGCCTATCGGAGAACTTTCATGATCTCAAGTCAATCAATCGATTGTACTCGTACGATAGAAGATGCAAGATCAGATCACACAACTACAATAAAGTAGTATCGTCCTGGATTCACAATACCAATGAAGTCTTTAAGTCGTTAACCTGATTTTAGAGAAGAAAATCAAAGGTTAATGGAGATCGACTCTAGCGGCCGCACTAGTAGCACACAGACATGTGTGGATTAGTTTTGCACAATGTTAGATGTCTCCTTTATAGAGCCTTCAAATCAGGGTTTTGCCTTAAGCAATCCTTATTCACCGTTAGACGAAAACCTGATTAAGATTCAAGCTAATATTTCTCAACCATTAGATCGAAAACTTAGCTTGTCACACACACTTGGGTAGACGTTTACTGGGTTCGTGAAAACCATGCCCAAACATGTACGTGTATGTTGGTTTAACATAGTAACCCAAAAGGTTAACCATATGATCATTTCATATTGACCTTGTTCTTCTTCACCATAACTAGTTCAATTGACTCAAATGAACTAGTTAAAGAGTTGTTAAATTGCTATGAGATCTTATGTAACTACACAAGAGACACAATTGAAACAAAGATGATTCGATTCGATTGAATCGGCTCATGAACATTATAGCCACGGTTTGCATAAAGCATTCCTTAGTAATTTAATGTTTCATGTTCAGAGCACATCTTTAGATCATAACCTCTTAAGTTCACAAACAAGTTCGCGGACTTAGCACACAAACGAGTTTTGGAAAATCCCAGCAGAAACTCTCGGTCGAGAACTTCCGACAGTTCGCGGACTTGGCAAGCCAATTCCACAATCCTCCCGATTTCTCTTGATCAAAAAAGTTCGAAAACTTCGGTTCAAGGAATACATGGTTATGTAATTTAAACTCTCATTTCAATCATTGAGACATTCTCAGAGGACGCTATGTAGCCGTTATTCACAGACCGATTCACGTCAGAGCAATTCTCAAAGTGATTGAAACTTTTCATGACTTTCGTCACTAGGTGAAGATAAACTTGATCAAAGTGAAATGCTTTACCAACACACGATTTCGAGATAAAATATAAGCAATGAATGCTCAGCTCGAAATGTCAAATGTGTATGATCTAGTCTATATAGCATACGACTTTTGTCTCATAAGAAGTAGGAGATAGAAGAGATAGACTTTTGAGTGATATATAAGTTCAAGTCTCCACATACCTTTTTGTTGATGAAGTTCCACGGTTCCTCGTATAGATCTTCGTCGTTGTATGATGAATCGCCATGAAGTCCTTGAGCTCAACTACACTTTTCTATCCTAGTCCGAGACTTAGCTATGTAGGCTAGAAATCAAGACTTATAGTTTTGATCACTAACATTGACAAACATGCTTGAGATAGCAACGTATGCGAGGTTGACCGAGCTATGCTCTAACAATCTCCCCCTTTGTCAATTTTAGTGACAAAACTATTAATACATATGGAATACAAAAAAGATAAACTTTAGTGGCTCCTATTACATAGTCTAATCTTCAACGTTGCTTGAAATCTTCGTCCTTCCAAGTACTCCAATGATCTCAAAAGTTGTAAGTTTAGCACCATCGTTGTTGAAGATCCGTAGCTATAACAATGAGAGAAATCGAGATTCTCGATCATTATTATACAGTGTCATAGTATTATTATATAACATAAAAGTCTAATTGTATCACGACTTTAACAATAATACTACGGTGATATGTATCACTCCCCCTTAGTCAATACTCCATCTCGATCATGGAAACCTTTCCCCCTTACACAATGATCCGAAAACCATATGTATTTGTAGTGTGAACTACAATATTTCTCCCCCTTTTTGTCAATAAAATTGGCAAAGGTACAAGAATGGGATCATAATGAAATTTCCACAAGAGACATTTCATGACCAAAAGAAAAATACATACCAACTTAATTTAGATGCAATCTAATAGCCTAAGGTAACAACATTCATTAAGGAGTTTTAAGATACAAGATAACCACTATAAAATTTCACAACCGCACTCCCCGCAAGATATTACCATTAATCACAAGTTCAAAAGAACTCTCCCCCATTTGATGTCATTCCCGAGAGAACAACAAGAGCGACCTTAATTTCGAAAGAAAGAAGGAGTTTATATTGGACACCAAAAACTATAGGAATGATTTTCTGTATCCAAAGCTCAACCAAATTAACCACAAGTAAACCCATGATTAATTCAATTGGAATACACAACTAAATCAAACCACAAAAGTGATCAATTTAATTGAAAGTGCTCAACATAAGTAAACTCACAGAGCTACGACTAAGTCAATCACGCAGAGATGACTAACTTAACTGTTCAAATACTCAACATAAGGAAAACCTTACGGAATATATGACTACATTAACCAAAGAACATGATAGTGTAGCCTTTCATATACTCAACACAAGAACTTGTGGAATATATGAAAACTCAACTAGATTAATTACAAGAGAACCTATAATTAATCTAATTGGAATACAAATAACCAAACTAATCACCGAAGTAATCAATTTAATTATTTTGGGCTCAACATAAAAAAACTAATGGAACCCCGACTAAGTTCATCATAGAATATGACAACCTTAACCATACATGTACTCGACGTAAGAAAGAAAACTTATGGAGTACAAACTAAATAACCAAAATAGTTGATTAATTTAGTTCTTAATGCTCGACATATACCATCTTATGGAACAACCAACAAAGCCAAGGTAAATCGACTTAGTTGTAAGGTGCTCAACATAAGACACGCAATGGAGCCTTCACGGTAAAACATAATAAAATGGATCAATGAAGATCAAAACCGTGGATAACATACAAGGATCTATTCTATTTTCCATCATAACGACATAATAGACTTTATCCTTGTTGAACAAAATATTTTATCCTATTTTCCATCAAATACATGATTGCATACGCATAACTTTTGTATATGTCAAAAGTCCATTCGTCATTTCATCAATACAAATACCGATTTATGAACGACTTTACTTTTGACTGCAATATGGGACCTTCAAGTTCACGGACGTAAACAATAATATCCCATAAAAATATTGCAATATCACAAACCATTAAAATACTGCAATAAACATCATCCTCCAAATATTTTTAGAATTTTAATAACCAATAAACCTAAAAAATAACATAAGAAGATGAAAACAAAAATAGATATGTGTAGTCACAATCATCGCTATTCAAAGCACTAGTTATTCTTCCAAAAAATCCAAAAAGAAGACATCCTAGGCGACAATGCCTTTGAGAAATTCAGCATCATTCCCAAACTCCTTGTTGTCAACAGCTATTGGAATATAAGGTTTACGAAGATAGGATTTTATATCAACGAACTGTCTTGGCTGATTATGTCGTACCAAGGCTCTCTGAATTTCTAAGGACTTTGACACAAAAGCCTTTATTTCACGAATCTCCTTTCTTACTTCCTTCAACTCATCAAGAACATCGGAAAACTTCTGAGAGTTAAAAGGTACGGCCCTGGGATTTCTTGTATTCCTTCTTTTTCTTTTCAGGGACTTAGAAACAAGAGATTTTTATTTTTCCTTGATTGAAGATTTAACAATCATGTTGACATCCTTTCCATCTGACATGGTGCTTTGAGAACATTTATAAACAACTGGATTTGTGTGATTGAATCACCTAACTCAACAAGCAATCTTATATAGGATGTCAAAAAGGAAAAAGGAATGTAAGGTTCAAAACTTATTGACAGGTTCGTATACGCCCAACTCTAAAACCCTATAAAGAGTAGAATTGTCGATAATAACCCTTTATTTTATTTGATAGACAGAAAATAACAAATCTAAGAAAAGAAGGAAAAACTTTACTGAAGCCTGAATCAACATTAAATCTTGTCTCTTTTCGTCAGGCACATGAGACAAGATTTTCCCAACAACACAATCAAGTTGTGTTGCGATGAACAACGATTTGTCCATATTTTTCCTCAAAGGAGGAATCTTCATACTTCTGTCTATCAAAACGATTCGACCATAATTTCTTTTCAAATGGTCTTACTCTATCCCTGGAAACCAACTTCCTAGACGAAGATAAGATCCTACATACCTCGGCGGTCTTCTGAGCAAGTTTCAGCTTCCTTGCTAATCGATCTGCTCTTCGTTGAAGTTTGCTGGCATGCCTTATTTGGTGCTTGTACTTGTAACACCTTGATAGTTTGTGTCCCTTCATCGAACAAAACGAGCACGTCAAACTTGGATAGTATTCAGGCATCTGAGATGTGCAAGCAGCTAGACATACAGTAGATCCTGAAACATTACTGACAGGGTTTCCAATTAGAGAATCTTCCAGCTTGATTGGTTTTCCTTCTTCTCCGAACCCATTGAGGTTGATATATGTATTGCTACAAGTATCAAAATCGATGTTTTCACCAAGGATCCCTACACTTGATTTCCTATCTTCATCGAAATCATAGATTTCAGACATTTCATCAAGTGTTACAGCTAGACCTTTGTTCCTAGTGTATTTTCTATGATTTGGGCATTCGTTAGCAAAATGGTCAAAACCCTTACACTTAAAGCACTGAGGCATGTCCTCGTCATCAGCCTCGTCAGCATCCCTATTTTTAGGAGGTACGCGACCGTGAGGTTTGTATGATGACCTAGGTTTGTCTCTTGAAAACCGTTTACTTATCTTCAACAGAAGATGCCTAAACTGTCTTGTGATCAAGGAGACCGACTTGTCAAGGTCTTCATCTGAAAAATCATTCTCAGACTGATCATCCTCAGAGACATGAACACTTTTACTTTTGGCAAGTAATTTAGTGCTCTTATGTACTTTAAAGGCAATATCCTTACCGACTTTGGATGTATGCTCATGGTCAAAGATATTTAGCTTCAAACCCAAGGTGTTTCTGGAAAGATTATTGAGGTTATTCCCCTCAACGATGGCATGCTTCTTAGAATCGTATCTAGATGGCAACGATCTGAGAATTTTCATCACAATGTCCTTTTCAGGAATAGTCTTACCCATTGCAAGAGATGCATTAACAATTTCAGACACTTTGTGATTAAACTCATCAAATGTTTCTTCATCTGCCATACGAAGGTTCTCCCAATCGGAATTAAGGTTTTGAAGCCTAGCTTCCTTTTCACTGGAGTTTCCTTCAAATACGGTTTTTAAGATATCCCAAGCATCTTTAGACCTAGTGCAATTAGACACATGGTGTTGAAGACTTGGGGAAATGGCATGTATGATAAAATTTAACCCTTCACAATTCTGCTTTGCAGCAAGAATCTCGGCAGCATTATATTCACCAATATTCTTGGGAACAGTTCCGTCTCCAGCTGCAACAACGGGCGCATCATAACCATTCACCACATATACCCATGATTGGAAATCACGCGATTGAAGAAAAGCTCGCATAACAATTTTCCACCATAAGTAATTGGAGCCATCGAAGACTGGTGGTACATTAATAGAGATAGCACCTCTGTCCATAGAGTCAGATCGCTACAAACACGGACTTGTTAGGTCTTAAACGTGTTTTCCTGCTCTGATACCAATTGAAAAAATGGGTGTATAACAACACCACCCAATATTTCGCTTAGCAATCTGTATAGACTAACTCCGAAATACTTTGCTAGAGAATCAACTAGACAGTCAGACTCAATCTAGATAAAAGTATCTCAAGGAATTAATATCTCTCTTGATTTGATTTTTACTCAAGATAAAAACAATAGCGAGTCTTTATCAAATACAAGGAATACTTGGACGGTACCAAAGACCAATGTCCAAGGATCAATCAATATCAATCAACAACCAAAGGTTGAATTTCCAATTGATGATCACGAATGCACAACCTGTATTATTTCAATTATATAAAATATAATGCGGAAAAGAAATAACACAGACGCCAGAAATTTTGTTAACGAGGAAACCGCAAATGCATAAAAACCCCGGGACCTAGTCCAGATTGAATATACACTGTATTAAGCCGCTACAGACACTAGCCTACTGCAAACTAACTTCGGAATGGACTATAGTTGAACTCTAATCAGTCTCCCACCGATCCAAGGTACAGTTTTAATCCTACGCCTCTGATCCCAGCAGGACACTGCGCACTTGATTCCCTTAGCTGATCTCACCCACAACCAAGAGTTGTTGTAACCCAAAATCACAGACTTGATAATAAACAGATCTGTCTCACACAGAAAAGTCTATAAGAGTTTTGTTCCGTATTTAGATATAAAATCAAGGTAACAGGAACCAACTGATAATCCGGTCTTATATTCCTGAAGAACAACCTAGATTAATCAATCACCTCTATACAATCCTTCCTGACTACACAAGCGGATTGTCGAGGAATCACAAACAATGAGACGAAGATGTTTTTGACTTCTTTATCTTGCCTATCGGAGAACTCTCACGATCTCAAGTCAATCAATCGATTGTACTCGTACGATAGAAGATGCAAGATAAGATCACACAACTACGATAAAGTAGTATCGGTCTGGCTTCACAATTTCAATGAAGTCTTTAAGTCGTTAACTTGATTTTAGAGAAGAAAATCAAAGGTTAATGGAGATCGACTCTAGCGAGCGCACTTGTAGCACATAGACGTGTGGGGATTAGTTTTGCACAATGCTAAATGTCTCCTTTATATAGCCTTCAAATCAGGGTTTTGCCTTAGTTACAAAGCAATCCTTATTCACCGTTAGAGGAAAACCTGATTTAGATTCAAGCTAATATTTCTCAACCGTTAGATCGAAAACTTAGCTTGTCACACACACTTCGGTAGACGTTTACTGGGTTCGTGAAAACCATGCCCAAACGTGTACGTGTATCTTGGTTCAACATAGTAACCCAAAAGGTTAACCATATGAGCATTTCATATTAACCTTGTTCTTCTTCACCATAACTAGTTCAATTGACTCAAATGAACTAGTTAAAGAGTTGTTCAATTGCTATGAGATCTTATGTAACTACACAAGATACAATTCAAACAAAGAAGATTCGATTGAATCGGCTCATGAACATTATAGCCACGGTTTGCATAAAGCATTTCTTAGTAATTTAATGTTTCATGTTCAAAGCACATCTTTAGATCATAACCTCTTAAGTTCACAAACAAGTTCGCAGACTTAAGTTAATCGGTTGCGTTTTCCAAAATCAGCAGAAATTCTCGGAAAGAGAACTTCCGCCAGTTTGTGGACTGGGTTCGCGGACTGAGCACACAAACGAGTTTTGGAAAATCCCAGCAGAAATTCTCGGTCGAGAACTTCCGACAGTTCGCGGACTTGGCAAGCCAATTCCACAATCCTCTCGATTTCTCTTGATTAACAAAGTTCGAAAACTTCGGTTCAAGGAATACATGGTTATGTAATCTAAACTCTCATTTCAATCATTATGACATTCTCAGAGGATGCTATGTAGCCGTTATTCACAGACCGATTCACGTCAGAGCAATTCACAAAGTGATTGAAACTTTTCATGACTTTCGTCACTATGTGAAGATAAACTTGATCAAAGCGAAATGCTTTACCAACACACGATTTCGAGATAAAAGATAAGCAATGAATGCTCAGCTCGAAATGTCAAATGTGTATGATCTAGTCTATATAGCATACGACTTTTGTCTCATAAGAAGTATGAGATAGAAGAGATAGACTTTTGAGTGATATATAAGTTCAAGTCTCCACATACCTTTTTGTTGATGAAGTTCCACGGTTCCTTGTATAGATCTTCGTCGTTGTATGATGAGTCGCCATGAAGTCCTTGAGCTCAACTACACTTTTCTATCCTAGTCTGAGACTTAGCTATGTAGGCTAGAAATCAAGACTTATAGTTTTGATCATTAACATTGACAAACATGCTTGAGATATCAACGCATGCAAGGTTTACCGAGCTATGCTCTGACATAACACATATTTCGAGAAAAAGATAGGCGAGTAAACTCGGCTCGAAATAGCAAATATGTATGTATAAAAACTATCATACTTATACGACTTTTGTCTCAAGAGTAGGAGATAGAGTAGATAGACTTTTGAGTGACATATGAGTTCAAGTATCCACATACCTTTTGGTCGGATGAAGTTCTACTGGTTCTTTGAGTAGTTCTTCGTCTTCGTAAGATAATCTCCATGGAGTCTGGAGCTCAACTATACCTAACTATCCTAGACTGAGACTTAGTCATAAGTAAACTAGAAATCAAGACATATAGTTTTGATCACTAACATTGACAAACATGCTTGAGATATCAACGCATGCGAGTTCGACCAAGCAATGCTCTAACACCATTTTTCTCATCAGCAACACAATTCTTCAATTGAACGCCTAACATTTTATTGTAATTTGCTGGTAATATATCTTTGTGTTTATCTTTAATCTACATAGCAATTACATGTTCATTCAATGCCAATAATGCTTTCTTAATCATCTAGAAGTAATGTTGGTGGAAGGATGAGAAAATTTATCAGATTTAGCTTTTGTATGTTTAGGAGCCTTTTCTCTATTCTGCTTGACTTATTTCTTATCAGCCGCTGCAATTGGTTGTTGTTTCTCTACCTCGATGATTGGGAAATATTTGATTACATAATTGATTGTTGTTGTTTTTCAATTGTTTGTAGCTTTACATATATGGATGCTACAAATTATCGAGATATAGCATTGAAGTTTATGTTGGGATCTTGCAACAATTACCAGCACGTTAGATGTATCAAAATAATATGTAAATAACTAAATCAAAACAACTCTACCGAAATAACTCGACGAGGGTAGAATCACAGGTTCAACTAGTTGTCCTTAAACCCTTCACAACGAAGATGAGTAATGCTAAACCCCTCACAACGAAGATCACTGCCCGATATAACTTGAGTTAGCACAACACAAGTTACCCACTCTTGAACTTAGCAACAGGGATTGGAAATGAACACGCCGCGGAAAACAAGGCAAGAAGATGAGACTATTGCTTGCAAATCAAGTTAGGTTTAGGTTTTCTTATAAAACAAGTTTTTGTTTTCTTATAATGTAATTAAAACCGAAAAGGAATTCTCCCATAAATAAAACACTTAAATAAATTGATTTTCCAAAGAAAAAACTAGCAAAAATAATCTCGAGTAGAAACGGGACTTGGTGCATGGTATACACGCATATTCATGGGTTGGGCCATGTATCTTTCGTCTCACCCGCTCCACCCTCGTTTGTCTATATATCCATATGAATATGGTTATACAGTGGAGCTCCTTCTCTAGTATGCCTAATGTGGGATTAAAGAGATTCATTCACTCAAAGAAATAAGTGAGCATCCATAAAACTCTTAGGTCATAAGATCAAACCACACCAAGACCAAAAACATTTTATTAAAAGCTCATTTTTCTCCAACAGTTTATACTTAGGCATGGTATGGAATCTGACGTACAAGACATAACATCACAATGAGAACAAGTAAAGGAGCAACCAGCTTTGTTGCCTAATACCCCAGCCTTGAGAACCATGGAAGAAGTTTGTGTTAATTGTAAATCCAAAGCGGTTGTTCTAACTGATATTTTCACCTTAGCGTTAAAGCAAGAGTTGTACCAGAAAGAATGCAAGGTTTGTAGAATATCATGGACAAAGGTCTGGAATATTATTCTGCTGCCATCACATGGGTCTTATAATGCGAAAGAAACCTTCCAACGATCAAGAAAAATCATACTTATAAAACAAACAGAAACCCTCAATATTGAAGCTAAATCTTTGGTTTTAGCTTGACCTGCTGCTGCAGGTCAGAGGGTTCACATTAACTTCTAAAATTTTTATTTTTAATTGGAATCTTTGTGGCTGCATTTTTTAGCTTTTAACTACCTCTTATAGATTTTTCTTTGTTCTTATCCTGCATATTTGTGTCCACCTGGCAACTCTCATACGGCCCGTCTTCCGTTTACTTTAAATCTCCTCATTGTCTATCATATCTACAAATCTTTTAGCGAAAACAGAAGGGCCACAAATTTGCTTATAAAGCTCTGTTAGTGCGCAGTGTTTAGACCGTTGTATGTTCAACATTCTACAATAAAATAAGTTAATTTTTATAAAGTTACCTCTATGCTCATATCCCAATTCTGAATTCTGAGATGAACTTATCGTTTCCTTAAAAGTTTTTTATTTTATTTTCTCTTTATGTGGATGTGGATTAATAAACTACCTTATTTCCTTAAAAGTTTTACTTCCCCCTCTATTTTTTTTATCTACGATTAAAAACTATCCTATTAAGATTATAACCCCTCTTTAGAATACTCCCAAACAAGCTGAACCTAGAATCAGTTTTCCTTAATTGAGAAAAAAATTCAAGCAAAAAGTTCAACATAAAGAAGCAAGCACTTGCCAATTATTGGTCGGACACAATTTAATGAACATGTGCTGTAGTTGCAGGAAATCCTACACTACACTTTCATATGATTTCATTATTATTCAACTCATTTTTAGGTTTACACTCTTAATTTTATTGATCAATCTTTGAATGTTCTTACAAGAAAAGATAAAGAAATCAAGAATGATCTCTGCTCTAGACTTTCTCTCTCCTATTCACTTGTTTCTTACTCAAAAAAAATCTCTCCCCTTTCTTTACAACTTAAACGACTATTTATAGGGAAATACATAGTGGATGACAGCTAATCTGTCCTTTATTTTCGGGTATGACCTGCGACATTCTCGCAACCTTACAAATATTAATTTCGCAAGCTCTCTAATTTTCGCAGGACTATCACATCTTTCTCGTGATCTTAGCTGACGTCATTTATTATATTCTTTCTGAAATTGTTCTGCGACGCTGTTGTATTGTGTTGTTGATAATTTCGCTGAAATATTGTCGTTGCGAGATTCTGATCCTACATCTTGCCTCTTCTCATATCTTTTCTGCGAAGTAGAGAATGATGTGAGAAATGCCGCAGCTGTTCTCCTCTTCATATTCTGTATTTATCAGACGTATTCTTTCTTCCATCTATTTCTCGACACGTCTTTTGTAACTGTTGCTTTTTAACCGCTTATATCTTTCCATATTAATCGAGTTTACTTTCTCGAGGAGAAATTCCTTCTATATATATTCCTTCTCACTCTCTTTTTCTTTCTTTTTTATTTTCTATGCAACTTCATCGTTCTTCTGCAAATTCCATTATTGCAACTTTTCTTCTTTCTTCTTCAATCCTTTTAAGTTCTTCTTCATCTTCATACTATTTCTTCTGCAGATCTTCATAGTTCGTAATTTTCTTCGAAACAATCTCCTGCTATTGTTTTCCATGGATTCGTCAAGGTTAGTTTTCTTTTTTCTTCTTTATGAGTTTTGCTGAAATTGATCTTGTTTATTGCCTTATTTGATGTTGTTTATGTGATTCCCATACTCTTGTTATTTCAGCAAAAACGCCTCCAACACTAGATTTACAGTTCAGAACCCTAACATTCCTAAATCGCAACATAAGGTTGTTGCGCACAAAAGAAAGTCTGTGAATGAGAAGGTAGTAAGAAACACTATCCTTTTCTAATAACAATATTGTTGCCTCTGTTTCTTATCTGGATTGTAATTCGCAGGGTGATAAAGATGTTAATAAACCTCTCAAGAAATCTCGCCACCTTAAAACTGTTCCAACTTCTGTTCCCTTCCACTTACTCATCTCTTCTAAATCTCCTGCGACATCTTCGCAAGATAAACCTTTATCTCCAATTCGCGAAAAAACTGCCTCAGACTTCATTTCTTCAGCTGACCTTTCAATGATTGAAACCCCCCTTGTTGATCCTTCCGTGAATGAAACCTCTTCTCTTCCCATTGAGAATGTTTCTCAACCTTCTATCTCTACCAATTCTCTACCTAAGTCTCTTCCTCTTTCGAAAGAAACCGTGGAAGGGATAGATATTGCCTTCAAAGTTTTATCTGAAGTTCTGGATGATGCCAAGAAGTCTTCTATTGATCCTATCAAGTCTAATGTTTGCGAAATTTTGAGCAAGCATTTGGGTTCTGACAGAGCTGCTTCGCAGATAGCTTTGGAAAAAGAATGTAATGCTCTTCGTCTCGAAAATCAGAAGCTTCAGAATGTTTTGCTGGATCGTGACAATCTTCGCAAGAAGAATGATGAATTGAGAGGTATGATTTTCTTATCTGTGTCTTTAATTTTCCTTTTTAAGGGTTTTATCCTTCCCATATTTAATTATCCTTGAAATCCCTCTTTCGCATGTTAAGATTTAAACCAAAAACGAATAATGGAGAGATATCAATTTGAATCTGCTATTGAAGAAGCCCGTGTTGATAAAAAAATCTTGATGGATCAATATAACCAATTAGATAACCTCTATTCATATTCTCTTGATCATATAAATAATCTTACCAATGAAAATACCCAATTAGTTCAAAGACAAGATTTATTAAGTAATGAAGTATCTCGTCTTTCTTATTCTTTAACTAAAGCTAATTTAGGGATGGAAACTTTATCAGATGAGAATAAAACCTTATCTCAAGAGAAGCGAACTTATTTAAACAAGATGGCGACATCTTCGCAACAACTTAGTATTCTTCAAAAAGTATGTGATGACCAAGAGCAATCTCTTCGCTCTTTGAGAAATGAACTTAAAGAAGTAACATAGTCATCTATCGCTGAAAGAGATACACTCATTCAAGGTAGAATAGCTTTAAGTGTAAAGGCGAATCAGCTTAAAGAATAATATTCCAAATTAGAAGAATCTTATTCTTCTCTTGCGAAGAAAAATGTCTTTCTTATTTCTAAAGAGAAAAATCTTCAGTCTCGACTTAAAGGTTTAGTTGGAGACAAATTTGATGACGCAATGGACCGTTGGGAGAATAATTGTCTGTCCTTGATTCAACACCTTATTTCGCAAAAGGAAGGTAGTCATAATAGTTTGACTGCCTTAATTATCTTTTCTTTGTCATATCTTTCTGAATTCTTCATCTTAATGAAATTTTGTATTCTATCTTTCGCAGAGTTTGAGAAGAATCTTCATTCTTCCATTTCTATTTTGGAGGTTAAATATGCCAAAATTCGCAAAGAAAATGCATTGCTCGTCTCTGCCATTACTGGTTCTCGCGACCGAGCAGAAAGAAGACTTAATTATCTTGCTTATTTTAAGGATATTCAAGATAGGAATCATCAGAGAGCACTTCTTCGTCAAGTTCATCTCCGGGCTGAAGTCCTTGTAAATGACATTTTATTGTCCAAATCTCTTCCTCCTACATCAATTGATCCTTTAGAAGTAGATGATGATGAAGTTCCTCGTCCTGCTGATAGTGATTATGATTACGAAAGCGGTGCAGAGGATAATTTCTTGGAAGATGAAGAAGAGATTCCTTCTAAAGAAGCATCTGTTGGTGTTAATCAAAATGAGAAAGAAATTTCTCCTGAAGAAGTAATTGCTGACGATAATCAAGATGCTAGTCAAGTCGAAGATCAAAACCGAAATGAAGGAGAGGCTTGCGAGAATATTGGCGAAGAGTTATCTCCTGCTAATGAAATTAATACTGAAGCTTGAGCTTCTTATATAGCTTTGTCTTCTTGAACTATCTTATTTTTATCACTTTTACGAGTTACATTTTTCAACCAACTTTGGAATCAACTTTTCCTTTTAATATTTTGTTGATGAGAAAGATAATGCTTCTTGTGTATTGATTCCCATACTTGCCTCTCATTATCTTTCTTGCAAAAAATAATCTGTTACGAATACTTATAAATATTTTGTTTTATCATGTGGTCTTATTTTGCCTTCCTAATTAAAGGTCTTATTATGCCACATCTTGTCATTGCGACAAAATCGCAGGACGTCCTTGCACTTTCATGCAAAAACTCATTGATCTTGCCTTAACTTTTTCTTTTGAATTATGGCCTCTTCAGTAATGTTGCGACAATATGACAGGCCTAAATATTCTTGCGAAAATAAAGCCCCATGACTTTGTCGTCTTGCGACGAAATCGCATGACGTCTTCGCACTTTCACGCAGAAACCCATCGATCTCGTCTTATCCTTTTCTTTTGTATTATTGCCTCTTCAGGATTGTTGCACAAATATGACAAGCCTTAATATCCTTGCAAATAAAAAGCCTCACGACATTTGCGTCTTAAGACACTTATCAGCTCCCTAATGGAGGGTGCCGCCCTTATCTCCCCTGGTTGCCCCTTCAAGGAGGCGTACTTCTACCATACAAGGTTAGCTCCTCCCATCCAGTCTTAATAAAAACCAGTTGTTTTCGCAGCCTCTTATCCATTTTACCTATAAGGCTTATGGTTACGAGACTGCACCCTAAGTGGGGTTTTCTTCGCGCCGAGTGCAGTATAAGCCAAGACTTGTCAAGAATGGCAAGGTAAGCTTCAAACGTCCCTGGCACTCTTGACTCAACCGTGTACCTCGGCGCCTTGATCAGATCTGCACTCCTTGGGAGAGTCCTTATTACCTTAGTCGCCCGACCCAAGTCATATGCTTAAGCTGAGAATCCAAGGTGCCTCTCCCGGATGGGCTTTATTGACCCCAAATCTCCATGACTCAGGTTCCGGTGGCGGTGTAGCCTTTCCTTGAGCCATGCAACAGGTACCCCCTAATATGACGTACTTTAGGTCTTACATTTTCCTCTTGCGAAATTTTATTCGCGACCTAGGGTGTACGCCATAAAGGTTCCCCCTTTCTTTTATGTCATTGTTCTGTGATTATCTCTGCGAAAATTTCGCACATCATGATCTTATTTTGATATGAGTAATCTTGCAGTTATTCTTTCAGAATCCATAACTTCTCAAAGCTTCTTACGGATAATATCTTTTTAAGTACAACCTGTTCCATGGTCTGTCTAATCTATGACCAACATCTCTTCCTTCTGGATCCATTAATCTATAAGCTCCTGTTCCAGCTATCTCCTTAATGATGTAAGGTCCATCCCATTTTTTCGCTAATTTTCCACCATTTTCTCGCTGATATATTGGTGTTTCTCGCAGAACTAAATCTCCTGGTTGGAATTCGCGTATTTTAACACGTTTATTATATTCTCGGGCTAATCTTCGTTGATAATTCTCCATATGTTGTAAAGCTTTTTCTCTTCTTTCTTCTAATTCATCAACTTTATTTAAAATCAAGCCCGCACTAAGCTTCTCTTTTTGTTGTCGGAATAACAACTTTTGTTGGTAACACCGCTTCAACTCCGTATGTTAAACAAAAAGGTGACATTCCAGTAGCTTCTCTTCTACTTGTATTATAAGCCCATACTGCATTATGTACTTGTTCGCACCATGCTCTGTGATGTCCTTCCAATTTCTTCTTTAATATATCTGCAATTGTTTTGTTTGTTGCTTCTACTTGCCCATTAGCTTGTGGATACAAAGGAGTAGACTTTCCACATTTTATCTTGAATGCATTAAGTAGCATTTCTATATTCTGTCCTTCAAATTGTTTCTCATTATCAGATACCAACTGTGCAGGAATTCCGAATCTGCAAATGATATTTTCGAATATGAATGTAAAGATATCTTTGTCGCGAATATGCTGTACTTCCTTCACTTCTGTCCATTTTGTGAGATAATCTGTTGCGACTATTAAGTATCTTCTTTGTCCAGATCCTTGTAAAAATGACCCCACAATATCTAAGCCCCACTTTCCAAAAGGCCACACACTGGTTGAAGATGATAATGGTGCTCCAGGTGCATGTATTTTTTTTCCATGCCGCTGACAATCTTCGCAACGTCTTGATATTTGTTTTGCATCTTCATGCATGTATGGCCAGTAATAACCTTGCATTTTTGCTCTATGTGCCAAAGATCTTCCTCCACTATGATTGCCAGCATCCCTACTATGTAACATTTTTAGCACCTTTTCTCCTTCCTCCCGTGTCAAAAATCTGATTGATGGTCCATTTAAGGATTTTCGATATAGCAACCCATCACTTAATTCATAATTCGTTGCACGGATTTTTAACTTGTGTGTTTCCAATCTATTTATTGGTGTTTCCCTTTTCGCCAAATATGCATGAAGTTCCATTCTCCAGTCTGTGATATTGTTCATTTGTTCTTCTTCTTAATTGTCTATTATCATTACATCCACGTCTTCTTCTTCTTTATTGATTGATGGTGACAGAAGTGTTTGTATTTTTATGCATCTCGCAGTTGGATCTGTCATCATGCTTGAGATGAAAGCAAAAGCGTATGCGAGTCTGTTATCCTTTCTTGAAATGTGCCTCCATTTTATTTTTGGGATTTTCGCTGACAATTCTTCAACCAGCTTCTTGTATTTTTTCAAGGATGGTTCGTTTGTAGTATACTCTCCCTTTATTTGGCGAATAACTAGCTGTGAATCACTAGTGATCCTGGAATTTTCTAGTTTCATTTCTATTGCGAATTTTAAGGCATGTATCACAACTTCATATTCTGTTTCATTATTAGTGGATGCAAGTTCAAATCTGAATGAAAAAGTCATCTTTATTCCTTCTGGCGAAATTAAAATAATTCCAAATCCATTTCCTTCTCCATTTGATGATCCATCTACCAATATCTCCCATCTATTTGGTTCTGTTAATAAATCTTTTGGATCTCCATGCTCTTTTTCTACATCCATCATTTCTTCTACTGCTTCATCTTCTTCTAAAGGAAATTCTGCCAAGAAATATGCAACAACTTGTGATTTTGGTGAAGACAAAATTTCATATTTAATATCAAAGTGGCCTAATTGTGCATTCCATCTCTCCACTCTTCCTGATATTTTAGAATTCTTCATCACTGATTCAATTGGTACTTTTGTTAATACCTTTATCTTGTGTGTTTGAAAGTATATGCGGAGCTTAAATGATGCATAAACTAATGCTAAGATTAACTTTTCAATCTTTGAGTAATTCTTCTCGGCAATATTAAAAGTTTTTCTAATGCAATAAATGGGTTTCTCCACTCCTGCGTCTACTCGCAATAACACAACACTTAATGCATGCGACGTCGTCGCAAGATAGATCAATAATTCTTCTCCTGATTCTGCTTTTTGTAAAATAGTTGTATTCATAAGATGTTCTTTGATCCCTTGAAAAGCTTTTTCACATTCATCAGTCCATTTAAATTTCGCACCCTTCTTGAGTATATCGAAAAAATATTTGCATTTGTCTGATGATCGCGAAATGAATCTCCCCAGCGAAGCTAGAAGCCCATTCAACTTCTGTACATCTTTTATTGTTGCTGGTGTTGGCATGTCACGAACTGCTTGCACTTTTTCTGGATCAACCTGTATTCCTTCCTTTGATACAATGTAGCCTAAAAATTTTCTCGATGCAACTCCAATAGTACACTTCTCAGGATTCAATTTAATGTTATACTGCCGCATTTGTTCAAAAATCTCCCTCAGGTCTTGTACATGGTCTTTAGCTTCTTTACTCTTTACTAACATGTCATCCACGTATACTTCTAATGTTTTGTGTATCCATTTTGCGAACACCTTCTCTATCATTCTTTGGTATGTCGCTCCCGCATTTCGCAAACCAAATGGCATTTTCGTGTAAGAATATAAACATCTAGGGGCAAAGAAAGCAGTATGTTCTTGATCTTCTTCAGCGAGAGGGATTTGGTTATACCCTTTATACCCATCTAAAGATGATACCCTATCGTTTCCCGCTGCGGATTCCACCATTTGAGGAATATCTGGGCGTAATAGATACAATGGAGATGTGAGGAATATCTACGGTTTCCCGCTGCGGATTCCACATTTTCGCGTAATAGGCACTGTGATAACCAATGGAGATGTGTGGTTCAAATTTTATTTTGGTATTTCTGCCGCCATGAATGTAATTTTTTGCTTTTCCCAATCTTTTAAGGGTGATGTCTTTTCTACCGCCATAACTTTCCTTCCTTCAAAATTTCGTTTATGTATTCTTCCTTTGATGTTTTCATGGAATTCATTAACCATCGTTTTTGTTATCATATTACACTCCAATCTTTTGTCATCTTCATTAATTCTATTCATCTTTCTTTTAACTGGTTCACTGATTTATTTAATTACTTTCTTGATTTGAATATTCTCAATAACAATCTTCAACTTTCGATCTTCAAGGTCCCTGTTTCTAGCGCCATTATGTAGTTGCAGGAAATCCTACACTACACCCCTCATATGATTTCATTATTAATCAACTCATTTTTAGGTTTACACTCTTAATTTTGTTGATCAATCTTTGAATGTTCTTACAAGAAAAGATAAAGAAATCAAGAATGATATATGCTATAGAATTTGTCTCTCCTATTCACTTGTTTCTTACTCAAAAAAGATTTCTCCCCTTTCTTTACAACTTGAACGACTATTTATAAGGAAATACATAGTGGATGACAGCTAATCTGTCCTTTATTTTCGGGTATGATCTGCGACATTCTCGCAACCTTACAAATATAAAATTCGCAAGCTCTCTAATTTTCGCAGGACTATCACATCTTTCTCGTGATCTTAGCTGACGTCATTTATTATATTATTCCTGAAATTGTTCTGTGACGCTGTTGTATTGTGTTGTTGATAATTTCGCTGAAATATTGTCGTTGCGAGATTCTGATCCTACATGTGCAACCAAAAATTAACAACAACATCAGTTGATGTTGAATTAAAAAAGATCGAAATGAGTTCTTAAATTATGTTTATTTGCAACAACAACCTCAAATTCTCAGAAAAGGCTAGTTACTAGGAACCGACATCATCTAGGCAATCGATTGATTATATACATGCACTCTTCATCTTGTAATCCTTCTTCTCTTGTGGTCATGTCTTGACAATGCTTTTTCTTATTCGACTTGATCACGATTCAAATTGTGAAGAATACTAACTAAATTATGATCATGGAGCACTGAGAATAAACTCTCCTCATAAGTATAGGCATGGTACCATTCCGGATCACTGTCATGAAACTTCAGAGTTGTTGCCTTTTTACGCTTTGGGTTATAGCTAACTAAAGTATTGGTAAACTTACACGGCAAACGAACACTTAGGAGAACTTCGTCTCCATTTCCCAGATACTCTATTAGATTAAAGTAGATAAAATTTATTGCTCGTTGCGGAACAATGATTTCTTTAGTCCAAGATTCTCTCACTCCATAATCCTTCATGACCCATACATCGTCACGATCCCCGAGTTGGATAGATGTGATGCAAAGACACCCTCCCAACACGTCCACAAAATTTTCATAGCTGTTATCATCAAAAAGATTATTCCTTGTTTTGATCCTGGAATTTCACGAATTAACTCATCTTCAAGATTAGAAAAAACAAAAAAATTTAGATTCGTCCATTAACCAGTGAAGAGCTTCGATGAAGTATAACGTTGTTGGTCGTGCTCCACGAGAAAGTGTGTACGACATGTTCCTCGGGATAGTATCCCACGAATTTGATGCCAACGAGTAAACCTTGATCTGTGTTTTATCTATGAAGCATTCAAATATCAAAACTTGTAATCCTGTGTCTTGAGGTCATAGCCGAATATGTAGTTACACCATGAATTGTCGTCGAACAATTCCACATTTGATATAGTCTTGTGCTCTCTAGTAGATGGATTCCAAAAACAAATATGAGCCTAGTATGTTTGCAGAATAGGCCATTACAAGAACCCAAAACACCGAGCCCAACATTATATTTTTGATACTTAGCATTGTAGAATGGATAATCGAGTTTATCAGCCCCAGATAGTACCCCTAAATTATAAGCCTTTCTTGAATAAAGGAAATTTCCAATACCATCAATAATCTTAATTGGATTGCTTTTTTTTTGGAGAACACGATCATGATGCTTCTTACAAAACTATATGTCATCAGAAAGTTTAAACCCTAATTTGCAAACACACTTCAATTTGATGATGGATTTCACCGGTAACCTTGTAAGGATATCAATAATAATATCTTCTGGGAGTCTTGACATCGACATCAGTGGTAATAGATTGAATCTTTCGATTTGTTTGTTTGTTTGTTTGTTTTTTTGCTCTTTTCAGTTTTGTTGATTTTTTATTTTTCTTCTTCTTAGCAAACTAATGAGCCTCTCCCTAGGGGGTAGTCTCTTATATACTTGTGCACTAGGACAAATAACTCGAACTCTTTAAAGGAAATTCCGTAGTTCCTGGGAGTTTTGAGTCGGTTCCATAGTTACCAAAATACTAGGTAACCACAAAAAAAGTTAGACATCCTCTAGGTCAACCTCTAGTTTTAGACATTCACTTAGAGGATGTCTTTCCATCCTAGTCACATTTTTGTTAGTAAAAATCATTAAAAACAAGAAAAAAAAACAATTTTAACCAATTATATACCTACAAATAAGTAAAAGGATGATACAACATATTATGGGTTGGAGACAAAATTTATTTCTCCTAACATTTAGGATCTTATACCTAGAGGATGTCTTAAAAATGATGCCACATATGAAAGATCCACAACCACCATTGGAGAAGCTCTTATGAAAATAGGTGGATCCTACTTGGTTTACATGAAAACTCCTCTTGTGTCTTCAAACAAACAGCCCCTCTAGTGGATATGGGTCTTTATGGCAGGCACCATACCTGCTCGGGCTAAATTAGGCCAGATCCGACAGGCTCCAAGCCCGAAACTAATGTCTAGCCAGGCCAGGCTATGCTATGGCCTGCTCTTATTTGACCCTCTAAGTCAGACACCGATTTTCTTCGCTCTTTCTCTCTCTGCGCTTGTTTCTCTCCTTTTCCTCTCTCTCGCATGTGTATGTATTTGGATTATCCCTTCAATCATCATATTCGTTTTTAATCCTTTTCTTCAAATTAGGGTTTCGATTATTCATTCCAAATTTGTCTTTTTTTGCAGAGACGGTGAAGAAGAGAGGTGATTTAGGGTTCGTAATCATCAACCAATTTCCACAGATAGTCAACACAAAACGGTATGGATATGATTTCCAGTTTTTATCTCTCTCATCCCCCTCTCTTATAATTGAAAGGGGTCGGTTGATAATTGGAATTCAGTTAATACTAATGTTAAAATTATCTGTTACACAGTGTGAATATAATTAGTTCGTTCCATGGAGGTGCAAATTTGGGTTAATTGTTAAAAAACCTAAGAGGATTAGAAGGTCTGTCTTTAAATTTGAAATGGGTCGTAATGGTCTTCGTGATATGGATGATGAGCCTTTGTCTGGGTTGTCATCGGTTTCCAATTGTTTGTTTGGAGTGGAAACAACAGCGCCAGAGGAAGTTGGAAATGTTAGTAAGGGGTGTGAGAGTGATATTGTTGAACATCTTTCTGAACGGGTTACGGAATCATTAGATTTAGGTTATGATGATACTGGAGATGGAGATGGAGATGACATGGGTTTTGGAGAGGGAATGTGTTCTGAAGAAGCTTGTCTCATATCTAATTCATTTCTAGATATAGAGGATCGACCTGCTGTGTTCCTTTCTCCTGGATGTAGTAATGCAGTTACCAATGTGAACTCCTCCGTTGTTCAAGATGTTGTGTCGGTTAGTAGGGATGGGCAAGAAAATCGGTCCTGGAACAATGATCTCTCTTTATCAGTGAAAATATTACAGGATGAAGCTTGTGTAAGTGAGCTTTGTCACGAGGAAAGTTCTCAGGTGGGTCAGTTATGTTGTTTGGTGGGCACGCAGCAATTGTTAATGCGAAGGAAAGTGTTTCAACATGAGGGTGGCATAATTAGCACGGCACAAGACAAAGAAATGTGCTTTCTGAAGTCACCCTCGAACACTTCACCGAGTAAATGCACCCAGCGATGTGAACAGGAGGATCCTAAGATGTTTGTACCTTCAGGTGAGTCGGAAGAGAAGCATTATATTTTGCCTGGGTCCTCAATCGCGCTAACAACCCAAGTATCACATACAGAAGAAGGCAACTTTAACACAAGTGAAAGTCCACAGAGTAATCGCACCCAGCAAAGTGAGTACAAGGATGACGAGATTTTTGTACCTTCAGATGAAGCGGATAAAGTTTGCAAGGAGAATGTGGAAGAAAGACATAATGCTTTACCTGCTGAGAGCAATGAGATGACCCACTTACCAGATACACAGGAGAATAACTCTTGTAATTTAATTGAAGGGCCTCCCAACTTGGCTTCTGAGTGTGCCATTGAAGATTCGGCATCTTTACTGTTATCTCAGCACTTAAGTGTCGTGAGTATTAGCTCATTTAATTGTTCGGTGACACAAAATCATCAGGAAATAGATAGTTTGGCTGATGCTTCGGCTTGTAGTTTAATTGACTCTACTGTGCAGACATTCAATGAAATAAAAGATACTGTTGAAGCAGATTTTGCTTCCACATCCACATTTACAGACATTGTACATTTATCTCCGCAAATAAGGACACAGCAAAGTAAATCCAGTGACATGATTCCAAGAAGAAAAACTGCACGGTTAAGAACACTCGTCAATAGCATTGTTCCAGCTAAACCCATTGCTATTTCCTCGGAGATCTCCAGAGGGAAAAGAAGTTGTCCGTCTAAACAGGCACGCTCCTCAATTTGGGGAACACTGGGAAATATTATGGATGTTTTTACGGAACATGATGGTCTTGTTAAGCATGAGCCTGAACCTGAGCCGCAGTTCAATCAAGTGGAGAAACAAAGGTCCAATAAAAGAAATAATGGACAAGGAGGTAAAAGGCGAAAGAACTCTCGTGCTGGTGGGAATTCTCGCACTCCAAGGAAAGCAAAATCCTGTGTTACAACTGGTCGTATTCGTTTGAAGGTTAAAATTGAGGAGGAAGATCGAGGTCAAACAAGTCCGAATGTTGTCCCCCCTGATGTTATTGAATCTTTGGAGTCTGTGCCAATTGTTGCTGGTGAGATTTCCTCCAAACCAGTATTTTCTGGAGAAATTTCAGAATTGGTGAATGATGTCGAATGCAAGATGGCAGAAATTGTTCATGACACTGGTGCTGACCTGGAAAATTTAGTCACTTTTCAAGGTTCGTCGGTTCAGGATTTTCTTCACCATGGGGATAAGTATACTGCAGAAAATGTTCACGACACTACGTTTACAACCTGTCGTGCAGACCTGGAAAACTCTGTCACTTTTCGAGGTGCTTCTGTAGAGAGCACTGGGGCACATGATATTTCCGTTAGAAGCACATTGAGTAATTGTTCTTGGGTTTCCTCACAAAATAAGATGGAGACCTTGGTAGAGGCTGTTGATTGTAGGTACACAGATCCCGGAACATCACCTGATTCAGAAGTGATTAACTTAGTCCAGGAGGATACTGCTGGTACAAGAGAAAGCATGCTTCATGACTCTGTTTGCATTGAGGCATGTCCCGGGGGATCATCTATTGTCTCAGGACCTGATGAACTTGGAGAAAGGTTTAAAGTGGAAACTATTCTTCAGAGCTTTGAAACATCTGGGGGGTTGTTTCCGACTAGTAAACCTGCTGGTTTGAAGCTTCCAAAATGTCCTAAATCCATTTCTGGACTTAGCAAGCGCAGATCACGTGCCCCTGATTCAGCAAGGCGAGCGGTTGGAAGCACTCCTCCAAAGCAGAAAGGAGATTCCCGGAAGTCTGTTAACAAGGGGAAAAGCAAGAAGGAGGATACTTTGGCCCTGGCTATGTCTAAAGGAGAAATTCAACTAGAAACTGATGAAGGTGCTGATATCTTTCCAAAGATGGGAAATCATTCAGAATTGCAAGGGTTACCTGAATTGAACAGTTAGTTTCTGCTTAACCTGTAGCTTTTGTTTTCAAATGGTTAATTCATATGTATTATTTCATACCTTTGCAGTCAGTAACCAAACCTCACACAAGGTTTTGCAGGTAGTAATATTATGGGGGCCCCATCTGATGCTCAAGAAAAACCTAAAATTGACTACAAAATTGCACCTGAAGACTTTTCCGAGTCATCGGTGTCAAATGCTTTTGACCAGCAGTTATTACCTTCTAGAAATGCATGGGTTCTTTGCGACGATTGTCATAAGTGGCGTTGTATACCAGCTGTACTTGCCGATTCCATAGAGGAAACAAACTGCCAATGGTAGGCATGCCATGGCACTGTGTCATTTTCTAAAATGTGTTATCTCTTGATAAGTAGTATGCACACAAATTATGTTTATCTTGTTTAAGTTTGTTAGACTATTATGGAATAGGACCAAGATAGACAAATGTAACTAGACAATAATAAAACAGATGCTTGCTTATTTATTGTAGTTTAGAATTATACGCATTTTAGGATATTGGAAATAACATTAGAAGCTTAATAATCATTTGTAGTTGGTCCTACAATCTTCACTGCCTGTAAGATAGGTGTGATCCCCGAGAATCTGTACAGTTTGATAGTTCTGATTCTTAACTTTCCTTTCAAATTAAGGACGTGCAAGGAGAACATGGACAAGGCATTTGCAGACTGTTCAATTCCTCAAGAGAAGACAAATGCAGAAATAAATGCGGAGTTGGACATATCAGATGCATCTTGTGAGGAAGATGTTTGTAATGCACAATCAACTCGTAAGGGAGTTGAAGCCAAGAAGATATCAGGTATACATGTCTACTTAAGATTTTGAGGAATCTATTGGGTGACTATGGATCTGTATGGTCTTTGATCTTGACAGACTTCTCTGCTGCTATTCTAGATTCCAAACCAGCTTCCTGGACGCTTATTAAGACCAACTCTTTCTTACATCGTAAACGTAAAACCCAAGTCATTGATGAGGTTTGAACTACTGATTTCTTATGTATTATTTTTGGATTTCTTTCGTCAATGTAATTTACAATCTATCTCCAATGCTTATCTAGTCTACACTATAACAACTAAATGTGTCTTGGATAGCTTCGTAATTTTATAGAACTTTATGTACTTTTTATTTTGTCATCCCATTATAAATAGTAGTATTAGCCTCTATTTGGAGATCTCACATCTGACTATCTAGACTTTAGAATGTCAAGGAAGAGTACTGTACCTGTTAAAATGACCGAGTTTGCCCATGCTTTTATCCAGAAGTGTTGGTTGAACTCTAACAAGCTGTTGAGTTTCAGTCTTTCAGCTGCTATACCTAATACTGGATCTATTAATTTCCAACAGATAATGGTGTGTCACTGCAAGCCACCTCAAGATGGCCAGCTTGGTTGCGGAGATGAGTGCCTGAATCGGCTGCTTAATATTGAATGTGTTCATGGGACCTGCCCTTGTGGCGATCTTTGTTCAAATCAGCAAGTAAGTTCAGCAGTTGCTACTTATTCCCATGTATATCTGTAGTAAATACAGCATCTTATATACATATGCTTGTCTGCAGTTCCAGAAACGCAAATATGCAAAATTTCAGTGGTTTCGTTGTGGAAAAAAGGGATTTGGGCTGCAGTTGCAGCAAAATGTACCTGAAGGGGCATTTCTAATTGAATATGTTGGAGAGGTAAACTGCAATACACTCTTTTGTTTTTCTCATTCCAAAAGGAGGCATACGTAACAGAGTCTTGATAATCCTTAAGAGCAGATTAAGAGACTGCTCCTTGGTGAGCTTAACTATTAACGGAAAGAAATCTCCCAGAATTCATTGTAGAGGAGGAATTGCACTCTATTTGGGCTGTGTTTTGCTTCTAAACTGAGCTAATTTTCACATCCATTACCTGTTTATCAAGCTGGATGGTATATGCTAAATTACTCACTAAAACTGCTTCAAGAAATAGAAATGTATTTTTGATACTTTATTAGATATACGAGGAGATGCACCAACTAGTCATTTGTCTGCTAAGGCAGTTACCTGTATGGTATATATTGGTTGCATTTAAAATAGTGTCCCTCTACATCTTGCTGATTATTGTAGTGGCATTGCTGTTTTTACTGGCTTTGTGTTTGCCTTTTAGGCCTATGTAAGACGGAGTTTGTCTGCATAAAATTCGTTGCCGAAAGTTTTTAACTGAGATCAATTCAATGATCTCTTTTAAGCAATCTCTTATGAAAATATCATATCATATAAAATATATAGCACCGGAAAATGTTGGTGTAACATGCATCTTAAGTTGGATGGATTAGAAAACTTTGAAATTTCATGGCTATTAGATAGGAAGCATTAGAGCGATTTAATATCTGCAAGGATGGTACTGACTACTGTGTATGGTGTATATTGTATCCTTACTAACTCAACTCTTCCACCATAGAGAGATGAATAAGTCTTGGTAATGGAGTCCTCCCAATGGTACATGGAGCACTGGTCCCACCTCTGTTGTGGTATCTGAACGGATACAGGGAACACATCTGACATCTCACCACTTCTCCCTGTATGATGTACATTATTAAGTGGTAGACCTCCTTGTCTGTTGTTTTTGTTCGGTATTTATTTTTGGAGCCTTTTGGCGGAAACACTACACATAGTAGATCCAAACAACATATGCAAAATGAAAACCCATGTACCTATTTTCTGATGGAAGGAACATTCGAATTCAGTCGGAGCAATCTAATTCGTCTATAACAGCCATTAAGAATATAATAAATGAACACTTATTTGGTTAGGCTTTCGGATGTTTATATGTTATTCTAAAATAGGCAAATAACTTTGTTAAATAATATCTGGGGAGATCCAACACCTGAAAGCTGATCTGGTTCATAGATCCAGGGATCATCATACAAATCTATATTTTGAACTTCAGTAAAGTTGATTGCCAGGGTCATGTTTGTCATACAGGTGCTTGATGTGCATAGCTACGAAGTGCGACAGAAAGAGTATGCCTCTCGAGGTCAAAAGCATTTCTACTTCATGACATTGAATGGCAGTGAGGTTAGCATTCTGCACATTTAAATTATGTCTGCTCCATTATAAGTATGCTGGACTGTTTTGTTACTCATTTGGTGGCACATCAAATGAGCTTCTTTATCTTATTATGACAAGTTTTTCTGGGTTTATTTCTTGTGCATTGTTCACATATCTCTTTGCTAGTCTATAATTCAGTGTACCCATGCTCACAAAGGTAGCATTGCGATGCGCATTTCTATAATTTCATAGGCCATATGGTCGTGGTTGTTGTTGTTGCATTGACCCACATTTCATACATCATCTGTTTGATTCTGTCTAATCCATGAACTTGTTGGTCTCATCATTTTCAGGTAATAGATGCATGTGGAAAAGGAAATTTGGGCCGTTTCATCAACCACAGTTGTGATCCTAATTGCCGTACGGAAAAGGTGAATCTGCTAGTTGACTTGTCGTAGCAATATGAGCTAATGGTGTAGAATGGGCTGATTGCTTCTGTTTTTTTTTTTTCAAAAATATCCCCAATTTGATTTTAACTTTAGTTTTAGTTTGAGGGTGTTGTTTAGGATGCTCCATGTTTGACAGGCGTGGTTCAAAATTTTGAATGGTTGAAATGCTTTAGGTCTTGTAGTTGTCAATATTGTTTATCAGTTGTGTTTTGGATCTGTTTACTGGGAGGAAAAAATTGGAAGGAGTTCTCAATTGAGCTGGTTTTATCAACCCAAGCCCATTTGCTTGTTTCTCGTTCCATACAAGGAAACACATTGAAAGCAAAGGAAAAGAAATAAAAAAACAGTAACATCAGTTATTGCCTGATAATCTGAAGATCCTTTCTGCTAGCTTGTAACTGATCACATGAACATCTGGATCAGTGCATCATTAATTATGATCTAATATAGTTTATATGAAGTGCTCAGTTCTGAAGGATTAGTTCGTGTTTCTTTTAATTGGACTAGGTCATGCTGGTGTTTTAGATGTGGTACAAACTAACAAAAAAGAGACTGAATCGAAAAAAAAATAGCAATATTAGACAAAACGAGTTTGAGTGAATGAGTGGCAGAAGAATAGCAAATTAGGTTAAATTGATATCCACCTCCTGTCCACTGTTACATATCTGGGTAGAGCTATTACGGATGATTAGATATGTTTGGATACAACTCAGAAGTAATCAAAAGCAAAAAATGCTGTACCCTGTATGGGTGCAGTTTTCAAACGACTTCTCTCTTCTTAAAGTATGTTGTTTATTTATCAATTTTTGTTTCCTTCGTTTTACGTTCCTTCTTTCCATCTTTTTGTCTGTCTGTCTGTCTGTCTGTCTGTCCATCATTTTTGGTTTATTTTATCTTTGATGCCGTAGAATAATTGGGGTTTATGAAAATTATAGTAAAATTTCTGCTTAGTTGCCATTACAATCTCACGAACTTATTGACTTATGAGGTGCCTGTGTATATAGACATATGAACTTCTTAACTTGTCAGAATTGCATGTATGACCAAAATAGGTTGCTATTCAAATAGGATTGTTCCCGAGTTTTAGTGCAAGTCTTTTGTTCTTGTTTCTGTCGATGGCGGCCGAGTTCTAATTCTTTTAGTATCTTGTTGAAATAGTGGATGGTGAATGGAGAAGTTTGTGTTGGACTCTTCGCTCTAAGGGATCTCAAGAAGGTATCCTAGTTATTTCTCATTGATTCATCAAGTATTTTGCTTCTGGATTAGCATCTAATGGACAGTTGCTAATTTTGTTGGTACCAGGGTGAGGAGGTAACCTTTGATTACAACTATGTTCGGGTGTTTGGAGCTGCTGCCAAAAGATGTAAATGTGGTTCTTCGGTGTGCCGAGGCTATATTGGCGGTGATCCATCGAATACAGAAGTTGTCGTTCAAGGTGATTCAGATGAAGAATATCCTGAACCGTCGATGGTAACTGAAGATAGTTATTATGCGGACTTTGTGGATGAAAATTCTGATTCTAGCTTGGCTGATGGAGCTATAGTAGAACACGGAGAGTGTACCGTGAATGCTTCTGATACAGTGTGTACATCCTCTATTAAACAGGCGGAACAGTCTCCGGAGAAGGGAAGCGTTTCTGTATCTTCTTTCGAACCATTGGTGTCTATAACTGCTGAAGGTACTGCCAGAGAATTTCCACCTCATGGTCCAGGGGTATTATTACAAACACAGGACACTATGTTCAAGTCCTCGTTAGGTTTTCCATCATTAAAAACACAGGATGCTACAAGCAGTGCGCCTATTACTCAACCGTTGGAAACCTCTGTAACCACAAAGCTTATTAGCAAATCCCTATCAGATTCTGATCCAGCTAACAAAAAGCACATTTCTGAGCGTCTTGAAGAGAAGTCAAATATTTCAAAACCACAGCCGGTCGTGAAATCATCTCGTCCATCAGTTTCAGTCAAAAAGGTTAAGTCCAATTCTTCTGCTGTAACCAGCAGCAAAGCTCGGTTCGTGGCCAATAAACCCAAGAAGTTGTTAGAAGCTACTTCTAGTAATCGCCCAGAAGGAGGTGAGCAGTTTTCTTTTATTGCCAAATGTTTTATATGTCAACCTTTTTCACAGATCTCACTAGCTACCTGATGTTGCAGTTGAAGATAAACTCAATGAGTTGCTAGATTCTGATGGGGGTATTAGCAAACGAAAAGTAAGCTGTGTATTTTTTTATGTTGGATATAACTTTATTCTAGTGTGTTTCTCGCCTGTTGAGCATATATACGTAATAATTATACCAAGCAAATATCCTTAAAATCAAAATGTAAAAGACTTTAACGCAAGAAGGAACTAGAATAAATATCCAAGCAAATATCCTTAAATCAATCTGCTTCTACCTATGTCTCTGATGTGTTTTTTACGTGGTTGTCCTTATTACTTACAGGATGCAACTAAAGGATACTTGAAGCTTTTGCTTGTCACTGCAGCTTCTGGAGACAATGTTAATGGAGAGGCAGTTCAAAGGTATTTAGATGTTGCTACCTGATTATTGCGGGTCTCAGTTTCAACTATGTTATTGGTTTTGGGCTGGGTTAACGGTTGCTATTTTATCCCCTTTGTAGCACAAGAGATCTGTCGATAATTCTTGATGCTCTCTTGAAAACAAAGTCAAGGATGGTTTTGGCTGATATAATTAGCAAAAACGGTACTGCTTCCTCCCCCTTCTAGGATGCTATTTTTGGGATTTGTTCTATGAAGTGATGCAGCATCATTATTATAATTCTTTTTCACCCTGCAGGACTGCAGATGCTGCACAACGTGATGAAGCATAACAGAAGAAACTTCAATAAAACTCCCATTATCCGGAAGCTTCTTAAGGTTAGTTTACAGTGAACTTCTCTGGTTATTGTGGCTCACAGGGTTCTAAAAAACGCAAATACGCTTACCCACCTTGGGCTTAGTAGCTCCCATCCATTGCTTGCTAGTGATGATACAGGCTGGGGATTAACTTCATGCTTGTGGTGTGATGTGTTTCAAATCATTAGATGAACCTGCAAAAGCTTCATTTCTTTGACAGGAACATTGATTTGTCTTGTACTAATATATCAGATTAGGAAATTTCAGTCACTAGGTGTTAATACAGAATTTCAGTCACTAGGTGTTAAGTAACAAATTATTCAGTAGGGCGTAATATAAAGTTCTCTAACCTGTTGGTTATACATGCGAGTACGGCACCACATCATTACCAACAGTGTCCCTGTTGCCGTGCACCGTTCATAAGCCCAGAAAAAAAAGAGCATGACATTTAAGTACATTTCATTTTTTTATTTTTCCCTCTGAGCCAGCAGGCCAATTCTCGTGTATTTTGCACACCCATATGACTTACACATTCATAATATTACTGATATTAATACAAACATGCATATGTGAGGAAAGAAAATGCTGAATATGGCGAGGAAGATGGGAGAGACAAATAACAAAAAGCGGAGACTTTAAAATTTTCTTTTGGTAGCAGGCGAGCTGCTTTTATTGCATAGTAAATGTGGTGAATACCCTTTTATGCCACATATGACTAAACTAAAGATGTCAGTTTTTCAAAGTCTGCATTGCCATAAGTCCAGATACCACCTTTATATAGGGTTCCTTGATTAATCAAAATAAAGAGATGAAGACGTTTGCCTCCCTAAATCTAATCTCGTGGCCCAACTAAACCCTAACCCTAACCTTCTAGGTCTGGATCCAAGAAAAATGTTTATCAGGCATTAAAAGTTTTAAAGCAACACGATGGGGCTTGTGAATCTACCAGATTGTGTAAGACTATCGGATATAACTTTTACACCGGCTTGCTCCCTTGGCGCACTAGCCAGGATAGGATTTTTGACTCCGATCACTGCAGTTCAGTTACAGAATTGTGAATGATAACCGAAGTCTAAGGTGTTCTATTTTCGAGGAAAAGACATATACCCTCCATTAGTGCATGATATATGCATTTCACATAAACTGATAGTAGCTGAAGTCCAGAGTGAAAGATTCACCCATGTGTTTGATTATATAATTGGGTATATATGTTTCTAAAAGGGTCAGGATAGGATGGTAAGATGTGTGGGTGGAATGAGATGCTGACTTCTGAAATGAGTCATACCAAAGATCATTCCTAGTTGCTAGGTGCATATCATCAGTCCTATGTGAGACTTGCAGGGATCATGGGATGTGAGTAGATTAAATGTTGGCATGTTCGTCTTGAAGATGTAGCGTCCGTATCTTAGAAAATGGGGTCCCTATGTTCTTTTTTGAGATGCCATAGATAGAATCCTACTAAAATGTTAATATAAATTATTTTGCTTCTCTACTGCATGTGGTCGTTTTAAATATTCTAACTGTGTCTAAGATGTACATTTATGATGAATTCTTGTGGGGACCTTGTTTGTATTACTGATGTCCTTGAGTTACAACTTATATGTGCCTGTGATTTCTTAGCTTACCTGTCTAATGTGCAGGCCTTAGAGTATCTAGCTGTGAAGAAGATCCTTACCATAGAACAGATTAATAGAGTTCCTCCTCGTGCTGAAATTGAAAGGTTAGAATACTGTTTCGTTTGCTCTTGTTTTGTTTCTGGTGGCAATACTCTTTTCTATTCTTGAAGGTTTATCATTATCGGCAGCAGATATGAAATATGAGGATGGAGGCGTTACTGTTGCGTAACAGGATGATATTCACATACTTATTACGTTTGTCTACTCAGCAACTGAGATTACAAAGTCCTCGTTACTTTAAAATGAATTGCTAATGTTTTTCTTAAGGGTTGTTTAGTACATTCTTAGTTTACTGGTAGAGTGAACAAAATCATGATTAGCGAGTATTATCTACTTGTTTTCTCTCTCTGTGCTTTTATCGTGGAAAAATGACCCGACTTTGCAAATAGATATTGTAAGACCAGTCATTGCTTCTGGCGCAACGGATCTACAGATCAGTGTGCTCACTTGGTTTTCCATTATATCTTGTAGTGTATTTAATATGTATGGTTTTGCTTTTTACTGAAGGTGTAACATGCTGATTTTAAGTAGTGAACCTCATCTCAGGAATGGTTTTCAGTATGGTACTGTCAGCAGTTAGAGAGGTGTCCACTGTTATCACTTGCCATTAGGCCCATTAGTAAGATTAAATTCAGATGTTTTGAAATTTGAAAATGTTGACTTGTAAATCTCCGTGTTTGAGATTCAAGGCGTTTCTATCACTAATGAACAGCAGCCTTGCATAATTTCTGGAACATGTTTTCATCTGATTGACATACATAGTAAATATGTCTGTTCCTTCGACGTGTTCTTTTTTTGTTAATTTGGCATTTGATGTCCTATATTACATTGCCTCCTACTGTAGCCAGGTTGATTACTTGGTGTTATCCCAGAGTTATGCAAGTTACATTTGGAAGTTAGAGAAGCTCCATGAAACTTTAAGAAGATTGATTTATATTTTCTTCAATGTGCAGCTTTAGGGAGTCTATATTGGAGTTGACAAGACACAGCGACGTACAGGTACTTATTTATTCTCTATAGTTTGTTTACCTTTGTTGGTAATTGAGAATTGTTTCACTTTTCTTGAGTCTTTTGTTTGTGTACTTAATGTCTTAACTTGATTTTGAGATTTTATTGAACTGGTGTTTCTGTTCTGCCCTGTGCTTTATACGTACTTACCTGTGGTATCTGGCAGTTGCTGTTGAATTTCATAGGTTACTCGTTTGATAGTTATTTTTAGCGCCAAGAACCCAACTCTTGATGTTTCAGTATGATAGTACGAGCTTTACCCAGTTTGTTGTGCATCCATACAGGTCCATCAAATTGCGAGGAACTTCAGAGATGCATGGATTCCTCGTCCAACATGTACTCCTCGCCCAAACAGAAGATATGGTTACCCAAACAAGGAAAATGGCAATTTAGAATTACACAATGGTTCAAGCTTCAATCGAACATCGGTATCCCGTAAACGATGGCATGATAATGATGGTGTAAAACCCATGGAAGACATAAACTCCCACTTGCATATTGGGAGTTCTGATCCTGCAACAGATGGCTGCAGAAATAATGGAGCAAATATACGCAAGCGTAAAAGCCGGTGGGATCAACCAGAGGTGAATGCCAAAGTTCCAGAACGAACAGAGGTGGATGAGAACCTGAAAGGGAAACAAAAGATGGAATTAAATGCGCACCACACTGATATGGAGCTTGCTGGAGAGAGAAATATTCCTAATGGCTGCTATCAATCTAATCTTTCTCAAGGTGACTTGGTGCAGGAAATCTATGATGACGCACCTCCTGGTTTTCCAGCTCCCTTTAGCAGCAGCCCTACGCTTGTATCTTCAACAGCCTCTCCGAGTAGTTTCCTCCGAGAAACTAACACAGATTGTGGTTATTGTGAACTGGTTACTGGGTGCATACAGAGTCGGTATATGTCACACTTGACCGTGTCATACGGGATCCCTCTATCATTTGTGGAGCAGTTGGGTACAACCGAGGCAGGGGTTTTGGATAGTTGGGTAACTGCACCGTCCATACCCTTCCATCCATTTCCGCCATTACCTCGATTTCCTCGTGAAGAAAGCAATTCTCTTACTTCACCATCATCAACTATGAAACATAATGAAGGAGGATGCAAGGAAGAAGTGCTGCGTGAAGGCAATTGGCATCAAGAAGATATAAATATGACAAGCACGTCTGGAAGGGCAAGGCCTCCAGAGGGATCAGCTACCTGGGGAAGGGGTAACAACTGTAAACGGATGGTTGATGAGCCAATGAGGTATTCGTCTGCAGGCAGTGGGAATTTGGGACAGAGATATTTTAGGCAACGAAAATGGAACAGTAATCACAGAAATGGTCCACCATGGAGTTGTTCCAGGAGGAATAACGGGATGGGTTGGAAAGAAAGCAGCAATAACAGTCCAAGAAATGGAGTACAGAATTTAGATTTAGGCAATGTAGAAAATTTGCACGGTGATAGGGGTGAGAGTGAAAATAAAAATAACGCTTCTACAGTGTTTCAAGAACGTCCACAATACGGGTATGAATGATTACAGGGTTGAGGCTCTCCCTTTCTAATCTTTAATATGTGTTGTCAATTCTTTTTATTTTTTCCCCCATTTTTTCTTCTTTTTATTATTTTTCTAAAGTTCAAAAACTACTGGCTGAAACTAAGAGTATGATTCTATTGAATGTACCCTTGGCTAATCAGTCCAGTAATTCACCCCTTCAAAAGGTGTTTCATCCCATGTTGTACTTTTCCTTCTCCTTTTCTTTTAGGAGAAGTAAAGATACTGAGCTTTGTGGAAATAAATCGTTATATTGTTGAATACAAAATCGTTATATTGTTGAATAGAACTAGTTCTTGACCGGTGCATGTTTCTTGTTTACAAAATATGGGATTCAGGTGTCCAAATTAATTTTATTAAAAACTAATTATATTTTCAACAGCTAATAAAAATTTCAGCAAGTTTATATACTAAAACATTGAATAAACTAATTAAAAAAACCATAGCAATTAAGAAAGAACCATGATATTGGGCATACCAAAAACTTTCAAGGCATACAAAGAACTAGTTCTAACTTGGGTGACCTTATAAGGGGTACCTTATGGGGTGTTTCAATTACCTATATGCCCTTAAATCCTTTAAATTACTACTAATCTATCCCTAACCCTAATACAAAAATCTATAATCATAAACCTAAAATCAGTTTCAACCCCTTCTTCTTCCTCCTCATCCTCCACAGCCGAACCCACCTTCTTTTTTTTTTCATCGTATCATCGCCGAAATTTAATCGTCGATTTGTGAAAATTTAGTCGACGATTAAACTCATCTATATAATGGTTCGCCGTAAGCCAGTATCTCGTTCTAATCGAGCGATTGAACAACCCATTGAAGAAGAAGAAGATTTAGAGAGTGAAGAAGAAACTCAAAATCAACCACAAAATCAACCGGAAGAAGAGATTGAAGAAGAACCAACTCCAGAAATGAGAATAAGAAGGTTAGTTTTACAAACCCATCTCGTATTTGATGTTTTTGATTGGTTTGATTGATTTAATTCGTCAAAATCATGTTTCTACGGCGGTTACAGGGTATGGTTCGGCGCAAAACAAATCTTAGATGTGCGCCGAGCTGTTCTTGAAACTGAACTCTGAAAGTGCATATGAACGGCTCGGCGTATATCTGAAATCCGTTTTGAGCCGAACTTAGTGACACAGAGACTTATATTTAGGATCGGCTTATTCGATGGTGTTAGTTTTGTGCCGAATAATTGTTGTTTGAATTTCAGAATTTTCGCATGTGCTTAGGATCAGCTTGTATGGTTGTATTAGTTTTGCGCCGGATAAAGGTTTCGATTCATAAGTCTAGATTCGGCTTATTCGATAGTATTAGGGTTGCGCCGAATATCATTGTTAAAATTTCATAAATTTTACTAGTGTGTAGGATCGGCTTATTTATATGATATCATGTTGCGCCGAATACATGTTTGAGTTCATAATCATAGATTCGGCTTATTCGACGGTATCGGTTGTGAGACGAATATTTAGGATCGGCTTATAATTGGTTTGTGGTATGAGCCGATCCACTCTCTGTGTAAGCTAATAAAAATTTCAAGACATGATTCGGCTCATATGTGTTATTTAGGGTAAGCCGAGCCATCTTATTTTCTTACAAGTTTTTGGCTTTCCAAATCTCTTTGTTGTTCGAATTAGTCTTATAACTTTCATACTTGTGTCAGGACCAATGCAGCTACAAAGAGGAAGAAGATGGAGGTAACACCTTCTACTTCTAAAACTCCCGATCCTAGAGGAGGAGGTAAGAAAAAATTGGGAGCGGGAGGTAGAGGAGGAGTTTTAGAAGAAGAAGCTGAACAAGTAAGAATTGAAAGACAAGAAGAAGGAATAGCTGAAGATGAAGAAGTTGATGATAATCAAGAAGTTCATAAAGAAACACAACCCTAAGGAAAACCCAAGAAAGACAAGAAGGTGGCAGAACCTGAGAAAGAGAAGAACGATGATGATCGACGGATCACTTGTTTACACATTCCTGATGAACATGATGTAATTACACCTCGATCAGATGGTTTGCCTCATGGTCTTCCGGAAGATGGAGGAAATGTGTTGATTGGTTATGCCGATTCTTGGGCGAAGAAAATTTACGAGACTCCTGATCACAACCGTGCAGTCCGAGTATTGAGACACCAGAGGGCAGCGGAATGGAGTCTTGATGAAGAGGTTCCTGAGGTGATTGTTTACGTACAACGCAGTGCTTTATGGACTATCATCAATTATGGACATAAGGAATATGATAGTGTGTTGGCCTCTGCATTTACCGAGCGCTTTTGTCCAGAAACTTACACATTTCAATTACCTTTTGGAGAGATGGCAATCACTCCTGATGAGGCTAGTAAGATTACAGGCCTTAAAGCAAGGGGTGTAAGTGTGGATGCTGGTTTTTATGACATGAGTTGGGATGAGCTATACAATTTGTACCTGGAATGCCTTGGTTGGGGTTCAATGAAAACTGAGTTGGAGTTTTGTCGATCAGTTAAAGATGTCGATACCGTTTGCATACCAGGTGGCAGAAATAAGAAGAATAAGAAGATCAAGTTGACTAACTTGAAAAGGGAGTTTGAGAACACAAAGGAAAGAGTCACACAAGGTTTGTTGATAATGGATCCCGTCAAAGTGAAGCAAACCGGAACTGCCTACTTGCTTTATACTCTTGGTAGAGACATCTTTCCCGACACTAACGGAAACAAGGTAAATGCTAATTATCTCAAATTGGTAAAGAATCTTGAAACTTGTAACAAGTTTGCTTGGGGAACGGCTACGCTCGCTTACCTGCTGGACCAACTTGCCACCGCGTCTAGGTTGACAAGTACAAACATCGGAGGGAACTTCACTTTGCTCCAGGTAACTTTTGGGAGTTCAGAGTATGGTTCGGCTTATAACCATAAAATCTTTTAAACCGAAGTTTTTACTTACTTGGTTCGGCTTATAGTACTTGATCCATATAAGCCGAACAGTTCTCTGAGTTTGCAAACTTTAGTCTTACTTTGATGTTTCCAAGTAAAACTTGTTTCTATCAATTCAATTCCTTTGATTTTTTAATGTGGTTCTTTGGATGTAGGTGTGGATATATGACCATTTCCCAATTTTGAACTTGGCCAAAGTATTTGAGAAAGATGTCGATTATGTTGATACTGAGCCAACTGCAGCCCGGTACGCATACGAGGACTCCAAGAAAAGGAACAAAAAGAAGTTGGTGGCAAGTTTGAGAGAGACGTTAGACTGTCTTGGTGTTGATGATGTCACTTTTCAACCATATGAGAAGGAAGATGAAGAAGATGAAGTTGTTGAAGATGAGGATATGCCGGTAGGTATGTATCATGGGCCATTGTGGTATCTCGGTGGTTATGTTATATACGATCCTAGGCGAGTACTCCGTCAATTAGGATGCGTCCAAAAGGTTCCTTTGTTTGACGAGAAATTCAGGTTGTTACCAAAGAGTGGTAAGGGAACTAAAAGCACCACTTCATCTTGGGAACCAAATTATGATCCTGATCCCACCGTTGAGTTTTGGAATAATTTAGACAATCACACATTAGATGCGTCCAAGTTAACACCTTTACTTGATGATCCATGTGAAGAGGATCCGGGCTATATGGATTGGTATAACCAAATTTCTCATCCCTTCATTATCAATAAAAAAAGGCAAAAGATAGCTGATAAGGGGAAGGCGAGGCCAATCAAGATCACCAACAAGTCTACTTCCGAAGGTGTAGTCAAGGATTTCAAGATTATGGTAAGAATGACTTCAATTTATACTATTTTCATATATTAGTTATGGTAAAAATGTCTTCAACCTCATGGTTATAAGTTGTTGACAAATGAAAAAATAGGTTGCCGCGGGTAGGGAGATGTTGAAAAAAATGAAGGGCAAACTTGGTTGCAAAACACCAATGACCGTAGAAGAACAAAAATACCTCATCAACAAGTGGGATGCAATCATCAACAAGTGGGATGCAATCATCAACAAAGGACAAGGACCCGAGGAACCCGAACAAAGGCCTACCACTAAGAGGTCTCGACAAGTTGGTGAAGGTACAAGCCAAGGTGGTGCTACCGTCCAACCCGGTAATGATGCGTCGGAAGATGAAGACCAAGGTAGAAGAAGAGGTGGTCGTGCAAATAAGAAGAGGGGTCGTGGTTAAATGCCCTTTTATGTACACTTTTATGGTACACTTTTTCTTAAGTTTTAAGTACACTTTTATGGTGTTGCAAACACCTTTGCTTTTAGTTCCTGAACTTTGTTTTTAATGGTGCTGGGATTGAGTTATGGACACCTTCAATTTCATGTTTTAATGAATAGCTTAACAGTTATGCGCCGAATTTATAGAGTTCGGCTTATCCTCTAATGTTAGTTACGCGCCGAATCATTTGTCCTTCAGGTTCGGCGCATTCGACAATCACCTTATGTGCCGAACTATAAACATTTACAGGTTTCGGCTTATACGATATCCTCAATATGTGCCGAACCACGAACAATATTTTAACCCAAAAATTAACAAATTCATGTTCGGCTCAGCCGATAATCATATTATGTGCCGAACCTTGAACATAAGAGGTTTCGGCTGATACGATATTCTCCATATGTGCCGAACCAGTAACAATATTTCAACCCAGAAATTAGAAAATTATGTTCGGCACATACGATTTTGGATATGTAAGCCGAATTAGTAATGATTCTATTCCGGGCAATTCAGGATGTTGTTCGGCTTACTATGAAACTTTCATATAAGCCGAACTAGTGTCTAGCAAAAGGGTTGGAATTGGAAATTATAGGTTCGGCGCATGCAGTAAACAGATTCAGTAAGCCGAACCGTTCATCAATTGGTAGATTCGGCTCATAAATGTGAGCCGAACCTCAACCTGTTTCGCCGAACCATGATTCAGAAAACCTAACTTTTGATAATTGAGAGCCATAGAAGTGAGATTAAGTATAGGATATAAGTGTACATGTGTATTAGAAGCATTGGGTTCCTCATCAATGTCTTCATCATCAGGATTTGGCTCATAAAAATCATCATCTTGAGTTTGTGTTTGAGTTTGAGCTTGAGTTTGAGTGGGTGTAAAATCATTCTCATAATCTAAGAAATCAGCCATTTGGGAATCATTGGTGTAGTTGATGTGTATGTTCCTAGGTTTTTTAGATGATATATGACCCTCCTCATCCTCCATTGAATCAAGAATTAGAATTTTCTCACTTTCTCCTTCTCTTTCTCTCCTTCTTAACCAAACCAAAACTTTGATTTTTTTTTACTCAAATTTTTCATCTAAACAACTCTTATAATTCTGAAAATTATTTTAATCACTAAACAAAATATTTAATCACTAATCAAGATTATTAACACTAATACGTAAAGGGCAGATTTTCCATTAAAAAAATTTTGGGTTAAGGGGTTATCTGATTTTGCTATTTCACAACCTTTTTTGTCTTCATTTAGTATGCCTTGGAAGATTTTGGTATGCCCAATATTATGGTTCTTAAGAAAAGAGAACTGAAAAGTTATGGGCCTGTGGTGCAACATTTTCAAAGCTACACTAGAAATAAAACCCATAACTAAATCAGCTATTGGAACAAACTTCGGCAATCAATTCTTGGTAAACGTCATAATTCCCACGTTGTTTTATATTCATATTCTACGCCAGCGGCAATCAATTCCTGGCAAACCGTCATAATTCCGGCATTGTTTTATATTTATATTCTACAGCAATAGTCTAATGATTCAGTTGAAATTATGTACATAATGCCGGCGTTGTCTTTTTGGTCAAATGTGAATGCCGACAGTGGTATCGGTATTGTCGCGGGGTAACTAACCACGCCAGAAATATATCAAATACAAACATAATGCAACTAACCCAAACTGAAATCTCAAACAACACCGACTCCGGAATTTTACCATAACGATAGTCTTAACTTGCATGTTAATCGGGAAACTAAAACAACTCTAAAATATTAAATGCATAACATGAAAGCTCCTAAGCTAATTGTAACAAATATCATTTCTTGGAACGAGATACAATGAACAAAGCAGGTTTGAAATGCCTAAAAGGATCTCCTTACAATTTGGTATATGTTGCCTGCGTGCAAACATGTTCCCTCTGTATTTTACGAGAACCTCGTTGTATTTGTGACATAATTTTCTAAGGGCAGTGGTTCGATTCTCCAGAAACTCACATCCGTAATTCATTTTGTGTTTCTTGCACTTACCATCGATAAACCTGGGCATGTAAGGACCATTAATAAAAGGATTCCAAAAAGGCTTAAAGGGCGGTGTTTTTCCGGGAGATCCGACACCATGTAGAAATTTTTAATCCATTCGGTTTCCTCCTCAACACCTGCTTCTATTTTCTCTTGTCTTACACGTTCATATATTTCTTTAGTTTCTTTGTGATATTTTGTTGTCTCTTCTTCTTCTTTTCTATTCCTTTTAAGTATCCCTTCTTCCATTGCGACAACTGACTTGGTGGTTTCTTTCTTCCTTACAAGTTTTTCTTGCATAAGGGCAATTGAGTTTGTGGTGGATGAGGATGAATTTCTTATTGGAGTGGATAGTTTGTTCATTTTAAGTTTTTCTTCTTCCATAGCAACAACGAACTCGGTAGTCGTTGATGGATTTTCCATTGGAGAATAGAGGGGTGGTGATTACAATTTTTCTTTTTCAGATAACAAGTAGAATGGGTACCTCTCTTAATATAGATAGATGAGGACCCAACAAATCTTTTTCAAAATTAATATGCCGGCATTGTTGTTGCACCGGCGGCAAGGATGTCACTATACTATAGACGACATTGATATCAAATTTATTTGTAACGCCGACAAAAGTACCGAAGTTGATTGTTATTCGACATCTATGTCGGGACCTGATTCATTTTATACAGAAATCCCTCACATTTTCATTAATGTCGTCATTGTAATAAATATATCGAGCATGCCGGAAAATCAATCTATGCCGGGACATGATTTATTTTTATACAGAAAACCATTACGTTTTTCACTGTTCGACGACATAGTTTTATATATAAATGCCACACTTGAACCAATAACGGCATGGAAAGACTTTCAAATATTATGTCGGAAACTAATTTATTTTAAATTTACTCTTTTCCGTAGGAATCACGGATGCACTAAGCACGTGCATCAAACCTTTGAACCTCTATGCGACCTTAGTGGACGAGTTATAGTTTCGTGAGGGTTTACATAAAGATCTACCCATAAAACCTACACAAATACTCCTAAAACTATCAATATTCTTCCGAGGAATCCGAGTCCGATTCACCGACCATTTAGTGCTGGTGGTACTCCGAAACTTTGGATACCATAAAGTGATAGTTTTCATCAAATGTGAATGCTTCCCGCTTTTCCTCTAAGTAGCGCGCTTTCGCGGCTTCGTGCTACAAAAACAAAACACAAACTTACTTTGTTAGTTACAAATTGGCAAAATTAAATTGGATAGAATAAACCATAAAAATACTTACAACTTGTTGAGGGTACAAGCTAATGTGGGTAACATTCAAAATCTGGTGTTTGATTTTCATAAAGGAAACTACCGCACCTAGGATGACTTCGTGCCTATCCTCGATATGTTGAATACTTCTTATTTTCGGGTTCCTATAATCTTGTCTAAATTTTTTATATATCTTCGCCCAAAAGGACTCGGACGAGGAGTGAGCTAGAACTCAACTTTCCGCGTACCATGCTTTGGTGATTTCCAATTATTTCGCGGAGTCAAACGATGCCATTTATTGTATTGGAGGTAGGGAATGAGTAGGTTCTCTGCTAGGCTATTTGTTAGAACACTGCTCGGTCGAACTCGCAAGCGTTGCTATCTCAAGCTTGTTTGTCAAGTTTAGCTGATCAAAACTATATATTTGATTTCTAATCTACTTATAGTTATGTCTCGTATTAGGATAGAATGTGTAGTTGATCTTTAGACTTCACGGCGTTCACCAATTGAAGAAGAAGATCTACTGAGGAGCTTGGAGGAACTTCATCAACAAAGGGTATGTGGAGACTAAAACTTATCTATCACTCAGAAGTCTATTCTATTTTATCTTTTAATGAGACTAAGTCGTATAGTTATATAAACTTTTACATTATACACATTTGATATTTCTAGCCGAGTTTATCTTGCTTATCTATTTCTCGAAATATGTGTTAGAAGCCTTTTGCTTTAGCTATGTTCAACATATTCTTGACGAGTTTAGTTGGAAACAATTTATTTGTTGGAAACTAAATATTAAGTCAAAAGATGATCATGTGAAAATTACCTTGAATATCTTATATGATTTGTGTGAGACAGTCATTTGATGTTAGCTCGGGAAGTTTCGTATTGATCATTTGATCGCTTGAAAAGTACTTGAATCTAATGGTATGTGTGAGATTACCATTATCGTCTTCCAAAGATGTTTCAATCATTGAAATGAGAATTTAGAACAATTACCCAAGTTTGGGTACAACATGGTATGCATACCTAGTTTGCGAATTGTATTGTGATGATTCAGGTCCGGAACTCTTGTTTGCTACCTAGTATGCGAATGGATTTACCTGAGAAGGTCCGAAACTCTTTGTTGATAGTGGATTTTCAACAAAGGCTAAAATCGTAAAATCATGATCTTGCATGTTTCTGACACTGCTTCAGGAATGGATGTGAAACTCATATATTAGGATTCGTGAAAGCTTTCACAATCTCTGCCTGAGAGTACACCCTCTCAGAGCCTTGTATGAATATGTTATTCGTAAAGGCTCCCCGGATGATCTTTTCGACACTTCGCATATTTCATCAACACCTCTATATAGAATCGAAATGATTGGATGGATCCTAGACATATTGCATGCTAGTATAGAGCGTTAACGTCTTCGGGATGCCACATTATTCCGTGACTATGTAGAGAGAATATGTATAGAATATCTTAACAATTGGACGGCTCCTAGACATATTGCATGCTAGTATAGAGCACTAACGTCTTCGGGATTCCACATTGTTCCCCGACTATGCACAATCAATATTCAGAATGAATATGATGCTTTCATCATCTCATACTTCATTCTTGAATAAACTCGCTCCTAGACATTGCATGCTAGTATAGAGCAATTCATGGATTAAATTCTAGCACAACATTCATCAATCGAATTCCTAAAAAAATAATCTATTTTATCTCATTACTTCGTTTCATGGCTTATTCCCGACTGAATTCCATGAATTAGTAATAGATAATCAGTCTATTTCATTACTCTGTTTCGTGGATTATTCTCAGCTGAGTTCCACGAATTAGTAATAAATATTCACTGTTCGGGCATCTGGGCCACCACCGAGTAAGCCCGAAGAAAATGGTGCGAGTGTACTGTAGTTACCTAAAATCTGAGAGAGGTTATAAGTGGGATTCTGGGGTTTCTGAAAGTGAGTTACGGGAGGTTGAGCACGAACAATCTCTGCCTAAACCAAGCACAATGGCCGTTCAAAGGCTGCTTCAGTCACAGGGAAGAGATTTAGGGCTGGTCTTAGGGAGGGAAGCAGATGAAGAGAGGGAGATCAGAGAATTCTAGGGTTTGAAGAAGAATTGCTCTGAGAAGTTATGAGAAAGATGATCGTAGCTTGGAGAAATAGATGACATATTTATAGCTGGATTCTCTAATCTCAGGTCGGTGAAGACAAGGATTTCTTTCCGTGTCGTACGAAGCAATTCTCGCGTCTCTTCAGGAATAGAGATAAACTAGGTTGAGTTTATCTCATTATTCCACCACCTTTACTCTCTTCTGCGGTGAGAAATAGGCCGGGTATTTCTCACACGTGCTGTAGACCACCAAAAAAAAACCTGATTGTTATCCCCCCATTTGTTTGAAGATGATTCAGCCTTTGTGATGATGTGTTGAGGGAGAGAAATATTCTCTTTAGACGAGTTGTCCAAGATAGATATATATTCTCCGATTTGTAAGAATGACTAGGATGAGTCACGTGAAAAGGCATGGGATGCCTCAGAATTCATGTGGAGAGTCTGAAAAGGAGACTCGATTCCTACACGAGGCTCGTGCCTACTATAGGGAATATTCAACCTTGTATGAGATTTCCCGAAAGATTTGAATCTTTCCGAGATTTTGCAGAGAGATTTGAATCTCTCCGAGATTTTGAAGAGATATTTGAATCTCTCCCAGATTTTGCAGAGAGATTTGAATCTCTCTGAAATTTTGTAGACGGATCAAAATATCTACGAATATTTTCTTAACAGATCCGAATATCTCTGCGGTCAGATGGGACTCGTCCTGGAGCAAGAGAAAAGGATTTGTACCCCCGATTAATTCCTCTGAGAGACTTTGGCTCACTTGTCTTTGACTCGCATATCTTGCAGAGATGTGCTAGGAATCAACTGTGTGTCCATATGATGGGCCGACAAGACCAGTTTATCTCGAAAGGATGTTCTAGGAGTTTTTGTGTTTCGGCTCTATATGGCGCCAACGTAATCTCCTTTTACTAGTACAACCCATTCATCTAGTTTATCTGTAACTTAGAATCACCTATGACTTCGAGACGTGAAGCTCCAGCTAATTATAACCCTATCATAAACGCTTCATATTCGGCCGAGTAATTGGTAAATATAAAGTCAATCTTGAATGAGTGAGAAAACATCTCCCTAGTAGGGGATACCAAAACGATACCAGCTCCTCCTGTGCTAGTGCTAGGGGTGGTTAACCCATCAAAGTAGAGAAGCCACTCGTCATCTTTTACTAAAGAGATCTCTGTGAATTCTCCGGGTACGTCTTCATGTAACGAGGTAGTATCATGTCCTGGAAAAGATGCTAGGAGATCAGCTACGGCTTTCCCTTTTATTGCTTTTGGATTAATGCAATCTATGTCGAATTCAGGCATCTGTAATAACCACCAAACCGTTCTTCCAAAGAGGACAGGTTTCGCCAATAAAAATCTTATGGGATCTATTTTGGCAATAAGTGTGACTTTTTTTGCCAACAAATAGTGTCTGACCTTTTGGATAGCGAATACAAGGGATAGACACGCCTTTTCTACCTTTGGGTATCTCAACTCCGCTTATTTCAACGTACAACTGATGTAATAAACTGGGTGCTCGGTCCCCTAATCATCCTCCTGAGCGAGCAATGCACCAATTTTTGTATCACTCGAAGCCGTGTATAGAAGTAATGGCCGTCCCTGCAGTGGAGCTTTCATGACGTTAGGTGAGAGTAACAATCGCTGAATCTGTTCGAAGGTGTTGGGAGGAAGTCCATTTAAATTGAGCATCTTTTTTAAGCAGAGGAACAAAGGAAGATACGAAGTGGGCCAATCCTAGAACGAATCGCCGAATGTACGAAACTTTCCCCATGAAACTTTTAAGTTCTCTCACCGTTTGTGGCGGGGTCATAGTGGCTATCGCTTGAGCTTTACTGGGATCCACTTTAATCCCTTCCTATGTCACCTGAAACTCTAAAAACTTTCCGGAGGAGACATCGAAAGCGCATTTTAAGGGGTTCATCCCAAGATTGTACCTCCTACATCTTTCAAAAACCTGTCGGAGAATTTCAAAGTGGGACGCCCTGGTCTTTGATTTGACAACCACATCGTCGACATAGTCTTCTATTTGTTTATGCATCATATCGTGAAAGATCACTGTCATTGCTCTTTGGTAAGTGGCTCCTGCGTTTTTAAGTCCAAAAGGGCATGACGGCGTAATAAAAATTCCCGATGGGAGTGCGGAATACAGTTTTTTCGGCATCACCCTGGAACATTTTTATTTGATTATATCCGTTGTAGCTGTCCATAAAAGAGAACATGGCATGGCCGCTGGTGGGATATACCAGCATGTCAATATTTGGTAATGGAAAATCATCTTTCGGGCAACACTTTATAAATCTCGGAAATCTACACAACACCTGATTTGCCCATTTTTCTTCTTAACTGGTACAACATTCTCCAACCAGGTAGGATGTTGAATAGGTCTGATAAACCCGGCCGTGAACTGTTTTTGTACTTCAATTTTTACCTGTTCTTCTACTTCATGTCTGAAGTGTCTAGGCTACTGCTTTACTGGCTTGGATCCAGGAATTATATAAAGATGATGCATTACCCAATTTTCGTATAGCCCTGGCATCTCTTTATAAGTCCAAGTGAAAATATCCTGGTATTCTTTAAGTACAACTACCAATAGTAAACGTTCTTCTGATGATAGGGATGCACTGATAGGTAAAGGTCTAGGATATTCCACAGTTCCAACGTTTACCATCTCAAGAGTATCTGTCGTGGACGTTGTACCATCTTGCAGTTGGGGAGGCGCCTCCTGGATCTTGTCTTCCTCTTGATTAAGGGGTTGACCAAGAAGCCGAGGACGAGGGCCTCGTTTCTCCCTGTCTTGCTCAGATCCGGTTTCCATAGATTGTTTCCCATTAGAATTAATAAAGCTTCCCATCTTGATAGTGACCGTGATTAAGATTGATAACTGTGATCTGGAATTGATTTGGAACCGTGTCTGAGTGGACAACCTCCCACTGTGGTTGCCAAAATGTAGTTACCTAAAATCTGAGAAAGGTTAGAAGTGGGATTCTAGGTGTTTATGGGTGAAAACTATTTCTGCTGGTTTTGGTAATTTGGGGTGTGTGGATGAGAAATGAATCTAAACCCTAAACAAATGCACAACACGGGAGTGCTTGTGATTCGAGAAATCTATCTGTACAACTCCGGCCTAAACCAAGAAATGGTCGTTCCAGACTTGCTTCGGTCACAAAGTGAAGGAGATGAGGTTGATCTTAGGGAGGGAAGCGAAGAAGGTGTTGAGATTGTGGAGGTGTTGGTTGTGTATGACTTGTATCAGAAAGCTGAACTGGTTTGCAGAATGTAAGCTATCAGTTCTGGTGTTTGGATACAGTTGTATCAACACTTGGTTTTTGTTGTCTTGTTCTGTCTTGGAAATAGGGAGGAGAACCTATTTATACAAGTCATTGAGCCTAACCCACGTCTCTCATGGGAAGTGGAGAAAGTGAGTGATGGAGTAGTGGAGTTGCGTGTGTTAGTGTCACACGATCAGTCTTGCCCACTTCTCCCATCATTACTAACCGTCCATGTCTTCATGACACGTTCTTGTGATGGCGCGTTGTGCGCTGCACGCTGTAAACCGCCAGTCCAATACCCCAGTAAGTATCCCCCAGTTTGTGACATGTTTAATGTCTCGAATGTGTGGATCGTGGGACCCACAAAAGGTAGCATGTGATGCTAGATTAATGATAGGTGTCTAAAACACCGTGATATTTATCTATTGGTTATGCTTTCTTTGCGAGTTTTCTTGTAAATTACATATCTTATGATTACTTTTGAGCTAATCAGGTACTTTGGAGTCATTGAAGCAAAAAGAAACGATACTCGTTAAAACCATGGATTTCTTCCCATCATATTGTACATAATGGAAATATAAAGCCACCGGCGAAAGAATGAGGTTACTCGGACGTTGTACGAGAAAGTTAGGAGCAAATGAATTATGGCGGGATCTGAACTGTCAGTCCCGGAGAACCGACAGTTTAATGGAGAATGCTATCACCTAGGGTGGCTCTTGTCCAATTCCGGATGTCATGATAAATCTTATCATCTACTCGATCTTGAAACTGAGAATAGTCTTCTTTCTTCATTACAAACCACCTGAGAGTTAGAGGTGAAGAAAGAGAGGCGGAAATGGTTGTCTGAAACCATTCTCATCTGTATCGAGTGATGACAGATTGAGAGGAAATCGAGAGACAGAGAAGATCTGAGGTGGATCGTGTTGGTTGCTGCTGTCGGTTCATGGCCGGAATTAAGGGTTTTGATGGTTGAATCTGGTGGTCTGAACAACAAAGGAGGAATTGATGATTAAATTAGCTAGGGTTTCTGTGAGCTAATGGGTCTGTAATTAAACAGGGAAGAAGCTGGTGGTAGTAATTGATCGAAACTATGGAGGTGTTTGAGTCTTAATCTGAAGAATTAATGATAAGAAAGGGGATCTGATGTTGCTGAATTAGTAACAGAAGATGGTGGAATTGATGGTGCTGCTAAATGGATCTGTTGTTGGATGGGTTTTGATAATTGGGTTCACTCGAATTACTCACAATTCGTGTTGCTGCCAGGGGTTTGTGAATTGAAAATGGTGGTCTCTATTGAAGTTCTGATGGAGATGGGTTTGCTGGAAATGGTTAAGAAAAGGGTTTGCTGAAATAGAGAATAACAGATGTTGTTACAGCTGATTCAAGAACACAAGGTGGTCTCTGGTGGTGAAGAATTGAGTTGTTATAATGGTGATGTTCAATTGAGTCTTTGTTGGTTGGAGCTGGTGAAAGATCAAAAGCTAAATGTTGGGTTCGAATTAAGGAATCTGTGAAGAATCAGAAGACACAGGAGGGGTCTGATCGAATTCGAGAAACAAATAGAGATTTTGAAGGCAAGAAGAAGTTGCAGTTGAGTCTGGTATTGAACCTGACTTGCAAATGATTGTGGTCATGAAGCTGTTGCAGGCGAATAGTATGGATGGACTGAAACGGGGAGATATTTGCTCTTACTGGAGTTGCATCTGGTTACTGCTATAATTGGTGGTAGTGAAACTGGTGCAATGCAGAGACTGGCTTGAGATTGAGGTGGCATGGGAATGTGCTGCAATGCAATGCAGGCAAGGAATTGACATGGCTGTGAAAGACAAGGAGAACCGGGTTGTGTGAGTTTGCAGGAAAGAAGCTGGAATATGATGGCAGTTGCAGCTGACTGAACTATGAAGTACAGGTGTTAGTATAGCTGGAGATGCTACTGAGATGGGTTGTGGCTGTGCAGCTGAATAATGGGTAAATATGTGAAGAGAATGACCAAGGGCAGCTGCTGAAGTTGCAGTTAGCCTGCAATGAGCTTGCGGCAGTGAGCTGAGAATGAGAAGCAAGAATTGAAGAATCTGGTTCAACTCAGAGATGGAGGAAGCTGCAGCTGCATATGATTTTCATAAGTTTGATTTGTGAGATTGAACTGATGTTTGCAGTTTGCAGTTTGGTACAAAGAAGTGGAGTCTGCTGTGTCAGGTGGAATGAAGTATTGACAACAAGAAGATGCAGCTGGCTTGAACTGGAACTAGATGGTTGAGAGTATTGCAGTGGATGTTTGCAGCTGAAGTGGTTTTGCAGTGACAGAGAATGGACTGAAATGGCAAAGGTTCAGGTGGACAGCAAGAAGCCAAGATAGAGAAGAGGATATTGAACAGGAGGTGATTGTGGTGGTGACATTGAGATGCTGCTGATAAGAGAATGGAAGTTGGATCGGATTGCAGAAGATGGCGGTGATGCTGAGTGATTGTATGAATGGTTGAATACTTGTATGGCAGATATGCAGGGAAGGAGAGTGAATTTTGCCGGTTCCTGGTGAAGGTAGAAAGGCTGAATGGCTTGTCAGTTCCACAAGACTGACAAGTTTAACAAGTTGTTGGGCTTAGTTTGAGGCCTGGGTTGTAGGCGTGAGTGTGGGCTAGGCAGATTTGGACGTGACAACACAACTGAGATTTGGAAGGCTTAGTTTGGTGCTATAAAAGAAAACCCGTCTCTGCATAAAAGGGGATCATATCTCTTCTTCTATTTTTTGTCTAGGGTTTAGAAACATGATAGGTTTTCTTTTCCTTCTTGTTATGAACTCCACTCACATGTTTAGATAATTCTCTTTTGGTTAAGGAATAAGTTGGAGTTCCAACCATGATATTTATGCAATGAATTAGTTTTATCTCCATATTTTGTTGCTTATGATTCACTTTTAATATTGTTATATGATTTGAATGCATGTTTAGTCGAGTCGCCAATCGATTGAATTAGTTTTCATCTCTATTGCTAGATTAGGGTTATTATACGCAAAAGTGATAATTCCTGATTGCAAGTAGCATAATTGTGAGTATTGCTTGTAGTGATACATCCTAGTAGTCACAAGTGGATCATAACCTTTGTTAAAACGGATTAGTGCTTTTACACGTTCGTTTGCATTGATTAGTCTTATTTCATAGAACTTAGTGCTCTTAGAGCGTCCACAATGGACGACTAAACCCAAATATTTGGTCCATTGGATAGGCGTAGTGAGACGGACCATCGATCAAAATTTGATCAAAGACTAAAATCCAGACCAAATTTTGTCGGCGATCAAGACCAAACCTAGATATAGTCGGGCGTTTATATAATCCACGCCCCACCACCAGGCGGACGTATAGTCCACGCCCCACCCCAGGCGGACATATAGTGAACGCCTGTCTTTTTTTTTTCTTTTGTGTGGGGCGTGGGTTATACCTCCGCCCCACTCTTTAAAATTTTCAAATTGGCATGGGGCGGGCTTAATACCTCCGCCCCATTTTTCTTATTTTTTTTTTAATTTTTTTTTTCTTTTTGAATCTCTGCACCGGGCGAACATATAGTCTCCGTCCCACACCAGGCGTTGGTATAGTCCACGCCCCACACCAGGCGAACGTATAATGTACGTCTGACCAGATTTAGTCTTTCCACCGTAGCGTCACACACCAGACTAAACCCAAAATTTGGTCTTTTTTTCCCTCTTTGGTCTTTGGTTATACTCGCACCACTGCAGTTGCTCTTAGGGAGTTAAACTTAATTGTGCTTTTACACTTTAGGTTGCTTTCTAGGTAGAATTCACATTCGCATCTTTTAATGTGTTTGTTGATGACAAGAGGAAATTAGCGGGATATTCTTGCGATCAAGGTATCCTAGGACTTTTAATAAATTGAGATTAAATATCAATTCTAGTTATTGTTTCAAATACATGTTTGTGAATGAAAACTAATCCTTGACCAATATCTTCATCTTATTGATTTGCTTGTTTATTTCATTATTTGCTTTTAGTTTATTTTCCTTTACATAAAAATCAGAAATCCGCCTTGTTTATATAGGAAACCGAAACAACTTGACAACCTAGATCCTCTCTGTGGGAACGATCCTTTCTTACCCTTGCTATATTATTTATTTTGAGTTGTGAGAAAGTGTAATTTATTTTTGACACATACGACAACGATCAAATTTTGGCGCCGCTGCCGGGGAGGCAGCGGTTCTCACTTGTTTTTGGTTTCTTAGTTTTGGTTTTGTTTTTAGTTTTTGTTTTTATCTTCTGGTTGTTAACCTTCTTTTGAGGATCGTGTTTCAGGTACCAATTTCTATGGACAGAGCATATTGGAACAACGGATACGGTTTCAACAACCTCAACAATATGGAAACTACCAACCATCTCAGGGTTATAGTCAACACCAATTCATTGGTTATGATCAATATCCTACGGAATACTGTGGTCCTTTTACATATCAACAACCTTATGGCGGGTATGTGTGTGAACAACCACAAGGATGGGAGGATTCTTATGCTCGTGAACAACAAGTCTCTAACTTGTTAGACAACTTTTCCAACTTTTTACGACAAGAGTTTCAAAAAGATAAAGAGGCTACAAACGAGCAACTCCAAGAACTTCGTGAAGGTATGGCTATCTTACGAAGAAGCATTGATGAATACAAGGAAGAAAGGTGTGAAGAAGAATTTTGTTTTCAAAGCAATAATTATTCTAATGTGTTTGTGGTGTGTGATGAATATTTGATTGATGCTAATGTTGAAAAGGGCCAACCTTTGGGGACTTTCGTTGATAATTGTGTAGCTAACTCAACTCTTGATCTTAATAATGATCATTCGCCTATTCAAAAGGATGAGTTTGAGGTTAGCAACACTAAATTCAGCGACAACCAATCTCATGTTAGCTATGAAATTGACGATGATTATGAAGATACGTCGTTTGAAGCAACTCATGGTGAAATTACCCAAAGGTGTACAATGGAATTCTGAGATCAAAATGAAGACGAAGAGGAATATGTTGACACTTGTGTAGATTACTCAAGCATTGATCTTAATAATGATCAAGAGCCTATTCAAAGGGTGGAGCTTGAGGATGATGCATTTTTGAGTGTTCTTAAAAAATTTCTTATAATAAAATTTGGAGCCGCAAAAGAGTATGTGCTTTACAACAAAGAGGAGTGTGTTGAGAATGAAACCGATATGACCAATATTGTGGAAGACCCAATTGAGCTTGCAAAGAATTGTAATGAAGATGTTGATGCCGAGACTTTAGTTAAGGTAGAAACAGATGAAGAATGGTTGCAAGGTTTGATCGAGGACCATGATATAAACGAGGTGAGTAATTCACTTGAGTTTTTCAAGGATGAAGAGGATTATGTGATACAAGAGATTGTGCAAGGTTTGTCTAACCCTTTGCATATTATTTCTTCTCCTTTACCTCTTATTGGTTTGAATGTTTGTGCTTCGAGAACATTGTTGAATGACTTTGTTTCTCGATTTCCTCCATTAGATATACTTGATTTTCAAACTATGCAGGTTTTGGAACAAGAAACCATGGTAGTCCCTGACTTCTATATTCTTTATACACTTCCAAGTGTGGAAAAGAATAAGTGTAGGGGAAACTTTTATCGGTTAATAGCTTCGTTTCTGTTTTATATTACTAATATGTGTGCGAAGCTAGTGTTTGCAAAACATGTGCTATGGGTGGATCCTCAACTTTTCTGATTATTGGTGTATGGAGAATTCGTCTTGCAAGTCGGGCTGACGACTTTAAACCAAGCGCTAAATGGGAGGCAACCCATAGGATGAGTATTTCTTGTATTGTATTTATTTCTTGTCTTTTTTTTAGCTTTTTGTTGTCTCGTATTTACTTTTTCTGATTTCTTGTCGCATATCATTATGATTTCCCACCTTGACTTTCTTTGGACGATTCAATTTACATTGAGGACAATGTAAAGCTTAAGTGTGGGGGAGTGGTTAAGCATTTGCATTGTAATTTTTTCATGAAATTTTCAATTTTTGTGTAAAATAGTGAATAAACAAACTCCAACTTGTAGTTAGTTTAGACTCACATAGTATACATGTCGCTAAGATTACATCGAGATTCTCATAAGAGTGAGTGAACTTAGAGATGACAGAGAACATGATCGGGTTTCTTACTTGTATGAGAGTTAAAGTTGGATTTAACCATCCCAGTGGCAAATGAGGTGCAGATTGAATTCGGTATTAGAGTAGTGGTCCCCTATAGTGGAGACTACCTATTGTTACATCATGTGAGGCACCGACCTTCACTTCTTTGTACCTGTCTAAATATGTGCTTTTAGAGTATGTGTCACCGTACGTAAACTCCGGGTAGAATGGTGAGCTACCCAACCTCCCACCAATAGAAGCACTATTTTGATCTCTTGAGTGCTATTTTACCAATCATGAATGGTGACATCGAATTGCTAACTTACATACCACTTGTATTCTTGTTCGCAGTTAGCACCATCCACTTTATCTCTCTACACCAACAGGTCCATAGAAACACCATCATCATCAACAAGAGGAACATCACAAATTCGAAGGAAAGTTGAAGACGTTCAAGGTTTACAAGCAATAGTATATAAATGAGCAGATTTCAGATTCAAGTATAGCAACAAGACAAGGAGCAGAATTTTTACAAGTTGAAGATTATTGTACGAGAGCGAATATTATCAAGATGAGAATTCAAGAAGTTTATGATATCAAGACATATAAGTTGTGAAGAATCAAGCGGTAAAGTACTTACACCATGACCTTTGTACTTGCATTTTTATTTTATCATATTTGTATATTATTTTCTCTTGTTCCAAAAAAAAAAGAGAAAAAAGAGACAGGAGAAAATTTTGTTCGGTTTATTATTAGTTTTATTATTTTGTTTTGTTTTTATTTTATTTTTCTTGACTCAATAAAAAACAAAAACAAAAGAGAAACAAAAAAAAAGAAA